>NC_042965.1:8680223-8797723 GCF_901001165.1 Salmo trutta
GTTTCGACAAGTCGGTTAGGACATCTACTTTGTGCATGGCACAAGTCATTCTTCCAACAATTGTTTACAGACAGATTATTTCACTTATAATTCACTGTATCCCAATTCCAGTGGGTCAGAAGTTCACTTACACTAAGTTGACTGTGCCTTTAAAAAGCTTGGAAAATTCCACAAAATTATGTCATGGCTTTAGAAGCTTCTGATAGGCTAATTGACATCATTTGAGTCAATTGGAGGTGTATCTGTGGATGTATTTCAAGGTCTACCTTCAAACTCAGTGCCTCTTTGTTTGACATCATGGGAAAATCAAAAGAAATCAGCGAAGTCCTCAGAAAGAAATTCTAGACCTCCACAATTTTGGTTCATCCTTGGTAGAAATTTAGTGAAGGTACCACGTTCATCTGTACAAACAATAGTACGCAGCCGTCATACGGGACCACGCAGCCATCATACGGCTCAGGAAGGAGACGCGTTCTGTCTCCTAGAGATTAACGTACTTTGGTGTGAAAAGTGCAAATTAATCCCAGAACAACAGCAAAGGACCTTGTGAAGATGCTGGAGGAAACAGGTACAAAAGTATCTATATCCACAGTAAAAACGAGTCCTATAATCGACATAACCTGAAAGGCCGCTCAGCAAGGAAGAAGCCACTGCTCCAAAACCGCCATAAAAAAGCCAGACTACGGTTTGCAACT
The DNA here is from genome assembly GCF_901001165.1 of Salmo trutta. NCBI lineage: Eukaryota > Metazoa > Chordata > Actinopteri > Salmoniformes > Salmonidae > Salmo > Salmo trutta. The sequence goes on from NC_042965.1 coordinate 8,680,919, forward strand.
GCACATGGGGACAAAGATCGTACTTTTTGGAGAAATGTCCACTGGTCTGATGAAACAAAAATAGAAGTGTTTCGCAATAATGACCATCGTTATGTTTGGGAGAGGCTTGCAACCCGAAGAACACCATCCCAACCATGAAGCACGGGGGTGGCAGCATCATGTTGTGGGGGTGCTTTGCTGCAGGAGGGACTTGTGCATTTCACAAAATAGATGGCATCATGAGGAAGAAAAATTATGTGGATATATTGAAGCAACATCTCAAGACATCAGTCAGGAAGTTAAAGCTTGGTCGCAAATAAATGGGTCTTCCAAATGGACAATGACACCAAGCATACTTCCAAAGTTGTGGCAAAATGGCTTAAGGACAACAAAGTCAAGGTATTAGAGTGGCCATCACAAAGCCCTGACCTCAATCCCATAGAACATTTGTGGGCAGAACTGAAAAAGCATGTGCGAGCAAGGAGGCCTACAAACCTGACTCAGTTACACCAGCTCTATCAGGAGGAATGGGCCAAAATTCACTCAACTTATTGTGGGAAGTTTGACCCAAGTTAAACAACTTAAAAGGCAATGGTACCAAATACTAATTGAGTGTATGTAAAATTCTGACCCACTGGGAATGTGATGAAAGAAATTAAAGCTGAAATAAATCACTCTCTACACTATTATTCTGACATTTCACATTCTTAAAATAAAGTGGTGATCCTAACGGACCTAAGACAGGGAATTTTTACTAGGACTAAATGTCAGGAATTGTGAAAAACTGAGTTTAAATGTCTTTGGCTAAGGTGTATGTAAACTTCCGACTTCAACTGAACCATAATTTACCGACAATCTGTCTTTATAGATGTAAGAGTCTCACCTGGTGTATGAGTATTTATTGTTGCTTCTGTTGTATAACAGTTTGACAGTAGCCTGTGTAGAGACAAAACAACAGAGGAAGATGTCAGTAAATATTCAATATGTGAGACTGGATCTTCCCTAGTAAATACTGGACGTGTCCTTCACTCTGATGCCTGACTCAGCCAACAATACCTTACTAGATGTGGCAATGAGTCTCTGTTCTTCCTTCGATGATGTCACCAGGGGAAGTTTACAGAACGGCTTGTACGACTCTGTTCTAGAACACCAATAAAAATAAATAAAAACATCATACTTGGTCATACTTGGATGGTAAAGACAGATTTTGTCTAGAATCAATAACAATTTGGACATAGGTCCTCCAACAGATTGGGTGAGTTGGCTGGGCAAGTAATGGTCTATTTGTAGTCGGTAGAGGCAGCGGGAGGAAGTAGAGCTAGACAAAGGCAGAGTGTGGGTGCAGGGATGAGACAGACTATTTCACACCATTGTGCCGACCAAAACCGTACTGGCGCTGATATTTTCCTTTTGACATGGTTCTTTCCTGCACGATTCAAGCAACTATGGTGGCTGCATGACCAAGCCAGTGCAGTGCAATTTGGTTCAGCTCAGTAGTGTGAAAAGGCTGTAAAGAGGTGTGACAGGAGGAAAGACCAGTCTTGAGGGTGAGGGTACCCGAAGGGCAGCCTGACACTCATCAGCCAGGCCCTGGGGGTTGGGCTTGAATGAAAGAGCGGGAAGACTGAGGAACAAAGACTGCAGCTATGCTATCGTAAATACAGTATCTTATGCATTCTAAATTACCGCCCATTTGGAAAAGGAAAATGCAATAAATATTTACTCTGAGCTGCGCTTCGGTAGGTTGGTCGTAGGATGCTGGCCGTGTTGGCCAACAGAGATCTTCCTGTCCTCGGAAAAATGTCACTGGTGGTAAATGGGATACGTTGTAGTATCTTCGTTGTGTGTTAGACTGGATACGTCGTCCGTCCTTTCCTAGCCCACATTTACAGCGGCCGCTGCTAACTCAATGGCTAGGAAGTATCACTTCTGTAGTGAATAAGAGTTCAAAGGTCATACCATTCACAACCAAAACTCACGCTGAGGTTGGCTTAGTTCTGTACTTGACAGGTTAGTCCTTTTAACGCAGAGGCTGCAGACCTCACGTACCCGGAACCCCCTGGTTACATTTTCGTCAAAGGCTTATATAGTGGAGAGGGGAGGAGGGTGTGTTTCATCGTTTATAACCCATGTCTCTTCACAGGGGCGGGCCACTGATTGAGTAGGGCTCTTTCCTTATGAAAACCCAATTCTCTCAATTGGAAGCTAAAATTACATTTAATCTCCTAACAAACAGTTTCAATATCAAACATTTAAATTGCACAACAATTCCATGTGAATCTGATAACTAGAATGTGTAGACTTTCCCAGGTACAGTTTATGTCGTCCTGTCATCAGTCATAATGTCTCAGATGACAACCGAACTGACATCCATACTCATTAAGTACCTGGTATATTTCCAACTGGTTCTATTACCGAAATATGGTTCCTTTCCCCCCACTTGTTTGATGTTCCCAGACTCTCTATATTTAACAAAGGCTATTCGAGAGTCCTTCAGTAGGGTCAGAGAGAGAGGGGAAGGGAGAAAGGTATTTATAGGGGGTCATAAACCTTACCCACAGGCCAACATGATGACACTACAAAGGGACAAGCACCAGATTAGAGACCACTTTCATTTGTAATTAGTGTATGGGGGCAATTCCATGGTAGTGATGCTAAGACTCAGAGTTCTCGCTTTAAAAATGTATCCCAAACAAAAAACAATGTTTGCTATGTTAAACAAACTCTTTGCACAAGGATGACTTTGAACAATTTCCACAGAAGATTTTACTAAACAGTGCAGATGCACAAGTTTGATAACAGAATGATGGCACCAAGAGCACAAACCATCACTGTTCTTAAAGTAAATGTGTTTCTGTAAAAATGTCTGTGGAAATTGTTAAAAGTAGTCACTGTGCATAGACTTTTATGGTTTGTTTAACTCTGCAATCACTGATTTTTGTTTCATATACATTTTAAAGTGAAAAAGCTGAGATGCAGCATCAATCTGTTCCTGAAGATATGCCCATAGCCAACTCCTAGGCTCGTTGTCATGCTCGTCTCGACTCTTGACGATGAATATTTAGGAGTTGGCAAGACAGCACAAACAGATCTCGGACCAGGATAGCACGTACCCTCCACTCTGCCACGTACCCTCCACTCACCGAATGGCAGCTAACTTTTGTTCTGGCAAGATCACAGGTCACATACATAACCAGAGCTTTATATTCTAGACATAACTAGACAACTCCCAGGTAACTAACGTTAGCAGGCTAGCTAGCTATAGGATAACCCATTCATAGTAGCGCCTATTGACGATTAATACCTTCTGGCCGGGGTTGGCCGCAGGAGTGTTGTTAAAAGAGCCCCAACGTTCGTTCTGAACGTTAAAACGCATCGCTTGCGGTACGGTTTTGGAAACATAAGGAACGTATCTTTAAAATCAGCGACAAATAATTTTTCAAAAAAACTAAAGTTTAAATTAGTGCACACCTTTATAGGGTTAGAGTTCCCACACGGCCATATTTCCATGTTACAGCGCTTGTTTATGGAAACGGGGAAGACAGTAGACGACCTGTTCTAAAAAACTATCGGCCTATATCGAATCTTCCATTCCTCTCAAAAATTTTAGAAAAAGTTGTTGCGCAGCAACTCACTGCCTTCCTGAAGACAAACAATGTATACGAAACGCTTCAGTCTGGTTTTAGACCCCATCATAGCACTGAGACTGCACTTGTGAAGGTGGTAAATGACCTTTTAATGACGTCAGACCGAGGCTCTGCATCTGTCCTCATGCTCCTAGATCTTAGTTCCGCTTTTGATACCATCGATCACCACATTCTTTTGGAGAGATTGGAAACCCAAATTGGTCTACATGGACAAGTTCTGGCCTGGTTTAGATCTTATCTGTCGGAAAGATATCAGTTTGTCTCTGTGAATGGTTCGTCCTCTGACAAATCAATTGTAAATTTCGGTGTTCCTCAAGGTTCCGTTCTAGGACCACTATTGTTTTCACTATATATTTTACCTCTTGGGGATGTCATTCGAAAACATAATGTTAAATTTCACTGCTATGCGGACGACACACAGCTGTACATTTCAATGAAACATGGTGAAGCCCCAAAATTGCCCTTGCTAGAAGCCTGTGTTTCAGACATAAGGAAGTGGATGGCTGCAAATTTTCTACTTTTAAACTCGGACAAAACAGAGATGCTTGTCCTAGGTCCCAAGAAACAAAGAGATCTTCTGTTGAATCTGACAATTAATCTGGATGGTTGTACAGTCGTCTCAAATAAAACTGTGAAGGACCTCGGCGTTACTCTGGACCCTGATCTCTCTTTTGAAGAACATATCAAGACTGCTTCAAGGACAGCTTTTTTCCATCTACGTAACATTGCAAAAATCAGAAACTTTCTGTCCAAAAATGACGCAGAAAAATTAATCCATGCTTTTGTTACTTCTAGGCTCGACTACTGCAATGCTCTACTTTCCGGCTACCCGGATAAAGCACTAAACAAACTTCAGTTAGTGCTAAATACGGCTGCTAGAATCCTGACTAGAACCAAAAAATTTGATCATATTACTCCAGTGCTAGCCTCCCTACACTGGCTTCCTGTTAAGGCAAGGGCTGATTTCAAGGTTTTACTGCTAACCTACAAAGCATTACATGGGCTTGCTCCTACCTATCTTTCCGATTTGGTCCTGCCGTACATACCTACACGTACGCTACGGTCACAAGACGCAGGCCTCCTAATTGTCCCTAGAATTTCTAAGCAAACGGCTGGAGGTAGGGCTTTCTCCTATAGAGCTCCATTTTTATGGAATGGTCTGCCTACCCATGTGAGAGACGCAGACTCAGTCTCAACCTTTAAGTCTTTACTGAAGACTTATCTCTTCAGTAGGTCCTATGATTAAGTATAGTCTGGCCCAGGAGTGTGAAGGTGAACGGAAAGGCTGGAGCAACGAACCGCCCTTGCTGTCTCTGCCTTGTCGGTTCCCCTCTTCCCACTGGGATTCTCTGCCTCTAACCCTTTTACAGGGGCTGAGTCACTGACTTACTGGTGTTCTTCCATGCCGTCCATGGGAGGGGTGCGTCACTTGAGTAGGTTGAGCCACTGACGTGGTCTTCCTGTCTGGGTTGGCGCCCCCCCCTTGGGTTGTGCCGTGGCGGACATCTTTGTGGGCTATACTCGGCCTTGTCTTCGGACGGTAAGTTGGTGGTTGTAGATATCCCTCTAGTGGTGTGGGGGCTAGAATACTTCAGATGTAACAGACTGACCCTAGCCCCCCGACACATAAACTACTGCAGCATAAATACTGGAGGCTGAGACAGGAGGGATCAGAAGACACTGTGGCCCCATCCGATGATACCCCCGGACAGGGCTAGGAGGTTGTGGCTAGGGGTTGATGGGAAGAGATATATATCTTACATATCTGAAGTATTCTCTTGTCTTATCCGGTGTCCTGTGTGAATGTAAATATGCTCTCTCTAATTCTCTCTTTCTCTCTTTCTTTCTTTCTCTCGGAGGACCTGAGCCCTAGGACCATGCCTCAGGACTACCTGGCATGATGACTCCTTGCTGTCCCCAGTCCACCTGGCCATGCTGCTGCTCCAGTTTCAACTGTTCTGCCTGCGGCTACGGAACCCTGACCTGTTCACCGGACGTGCTTGTTGCACCCTCGACAATTACTATGATTATTATTATTTGACCATGCTGGTCATTTACGAACATTTTAACATCTTGACCATGTTCTGTTATAATATCCACCCGGCACAGCCAGAAGAGGACTGGCCACCCCTCATAGCCTGGTTCCTCTCTAGGTTTCTTCCTAGGTTTTTGGCCTTTCTCAGGAGTTTTTCCTAGGGAGTTTTTCCCAGCCACCGTGCTTCTTTCACATGCATTGCTTGCTGTTTGGGGTTTTAGGCTGGGTTTCTGTACAGCACTTTGAGATTTCAGCTGATGTACGAAGGGCTATATAAATAAATTTGATTTGATTTGATTTGATTTTATGTTGATTTGATTTGATTTGATTTTGATTTGATTTGATTTGATTTTGATTTTATTTTTGATTTTATTTTATTTTGATTTGATTTTTGATTTGATTTGATTTTTGATTTGTTCTAACTAAGCTATCTGCATCTCCGAACACCTGTGTGTAAATGGAATAGAAGCCACAAATGTGTTGTCACTGAAAAATACTGGCAGCTTCAACTGTTAAAACAATGTATAGTAACTGTGTATTTTGCATTTGTGAAATTATTTGGACGTCATATAAAAGAACCATACAGTACCGCAAATGAGAACCGAATCATGTTTAGATGGAATATTTGGCTGTTTTGGCTTCCAGGGCCAATTCTCCCTTTAAACAGAACATGTAAGGTCCTTTAGTCCAATACTGGGCTAAACCAAAAAGACTAGCTAATAAATAATTCTCTAGCTAAAGTTAGGCCAAAGAGATAAGAATGTCCACATTTGACAAATGAGTGATCATTGATTCAATTGTTTTCTATTCCCGAAAGTGCTAGCTAACTACCATGTGATTTAGAACAATAACATTATTCAGTCATATCCACCCTTAACAGATTTAGGTAATCTAGCACCAGCCCGAGTCAGGAATCACCCACTTCCAGACACTAGTATTTTGCCAGGGAAACTTCTTCTTATGTGATGTTTAACGGCGGTTTGCATTCAACAAATGCTGCATTACCGCCACCTACTAGACTGGAGTATAACTCCCTTATACTTTGCTTGAATAAATAAATAAATACCCTACAATCTACAAAACTCACAAAAAAATTCAAATGGAAATAATAATGTTAAAAAATAACACCACCCTACTCCACTATTTAAATCTATTTAGTCCTACTTCAGGCCAACAATCTAAAAGGATGGAACAACCCCACCTTAACACACCCTGTAACTTTTCTGATGTCAAGTCTCGCACACCCAAATACCTCTCTGCAGCTGCCACCACAACCTCAATTTTCAGTGACTAATGTTCCATCCCTGCAGTACAGTTGATAACCATTGCTATAAATGCCAAAAATCTAATCTTACTGAAACATATTCTGTATAACTTGTTGGCCTCTGTACTGGTACAGATCTACTACTCACACCACTCCTCTCAGGATCCCTCCCCCTTGACCCATCTCCCCCTACTTTCTTCACTGCCTCAGCATATGACAACTTCTGCTCTACTCTAACCCTGGAAACCTCAATCTGCCTCTCTCGCACAGGACATTTCTGATCCCCAGCCCCATGGGTACCCCTACAATTAACGCATACCACTACTTTCCCCAATGCTACACATTCCTTTGTCTCATGCCCTTCTGCACACTTCTAAACTCTCCTTCCAGGCTCATATTTAGCATCTCCAATCCAAAATTAAATCTAGATTCGGCTTCCTATTTTGCAACAAAGCCTCCTTCACTCATGCTGCCAAACATACCCTCATAAAACTGACTATCCTACCGATCCTTGACTTTGGCGATGTCATTTAAAAAATAGCCTCCAACACTCTACTCAGCAAATTGGATGTAGTCTATCACAGTGACATCCGTTTTGTCACCAAAGCCCCATATACTACCCACCACTGCGACCTGTACGCTCTCGTTGGATGGCCCTCACTACATATTCGTTGCCAAACCCACTGGCTCCAGGTCATCTATAAGTCTATGCTAGGTAATGCCCTGCCTTATCTCAGCTCACTGGTCACCACAGCAACACCCACCCGTAGCACGCGCTCCAGCAGGTGTATTTCACTGGTCATCCCCAAAGCCAACACTTACTTTGGCCGCCTTTCCTTCCAGTTCTCTGCTGCCAATGACTGGAACAAATTGCAAAAAATCACTGAAACAGGATTCTTATATCTCCCTCTCTAACTTTAAGCATCAGCTGTCAGAGCAGCTTACTGATCACTGTACCTGTACATAGCCAATCTGTAAATAGCACACCCAACTACCTCACCCCCATATTATTACTTACCCTCTTGCTCTTTTGCACCTCAGTATCTCTACTTGCACATCATTATCTGCACATCCATCACTCCAGTGTTAATGGTAAATTGTAATTATTTTGCCTCTATGGCCTATTTATTGCCTACCTCCCTACTCTTCTAGATTTGCACACACTGTACATAGATTTTTCTATTGTGTTATTGACTGTACGTTTGTTTATGTGTAACTCTGTGCTGTTTGATTTTGTCGCACTGCTTTGCTTTATCTTGGCCAGGTCGCAGTTGTAAATGAGAACTTGTTCTCAACTGGCCTACCTGGTTAAATAAATGTGAAAAAACTAAAATATATCAAATAACTTCTCACACCTAGGAACCTCCCTCCTACACACTTCTGCCACATGCCCATAAGCTTGACACCTGTAACAACGTAATTGTCACGCCCTGACCTGAGAGAGCCGTTTTATTTCTCCTTTTTGTTTGGTCAGGGTTTGGGGTGGGCATTCTATGTGATGTATTTCTTTGTTTTGGCCGAGTATGGTTCCTAATCAGAGGCAGCTGTCTATCGTTGTCTCTGATTGGGAATCATACTTAGGCAGCCTTTTCCCACTTGTGTTCGTGGGTAGTTGTTTTCTGTTTAGTGATTCTGTACCTGACGGAACTGTTTGGCGGGTCGTTTCGTTTGTTTCATAGTAAATAAAATATGAACACTTACCACACTGCGCTTTAGTCCACTCCTTCAACTTCAGACGACAGCCATTACAGTAATGTATTTGGCACAAAAGCTCGTACAGGATAACTTATATATCCTGATATCAATTTGTCAGGCAAAGACTCAACATCAAAACTCAAAAGAACAGACAATGAATCTTCTGTTCCACCACTCATGCCGCCCTGTCTGTGTCGCACTAAATGACGAGCGTCACAAACACTGGGAAACTTCCCCTTCAGTTGGTCAACTTTTACATTTACTGCTACCCCAGTAATCACTCCTTTCAATAGTGCCCTTTTCTTGAGATCAAAACAATTCACATTTCTTGCCCCCATTCGTTTAACGTTGAGCGCCTTCTCCCTCTGACCAGCAGAAACACAAACAATTATCACGACCACTTCTGGTTCCCCTTGACCGATTCCACGGCATCCAACTCTGTTTTCACCCACCCTGAAACCACAAATGGATCGGCCAAAAGCCAAGGGTCCACTTTTTCAAAAAACCTCACTCCAACTGTCAGACTCATCTTTATCCTGATCCTCGGTGCAAGTCTCGGGCTCCGAGAACTTCACCACACCTATCACCTTCACTTTTCGCCCTCATTCACTTCCATTTCTCCTCCTGTCTTCAGCTCACTCTGCTTACACTTTCTACCATTCTTTAACATCTCTGCTTTTCTCGCAATTTTTAACCGACTCAAGCCACCCACTTCCTCCCTCTCTCTCTTAGACCTCTTCCGCCTCTCCTTTTCCCTCCATTCCTCCTCTGTATTGCAAGTATGTCTCCTTATGATAATAGTGCACTTCTTATAACATTTGCCAGGAGAACAAACTATGACGTCAGTTTAGTATGGTAATAAGGAAACCTCATTCAAAAGATATTACCAGTGGTGGAAAAAGTACCCAATTGTCATACTTGAGTAAAAGTAAAGATACCTTAATAGAAAATGACTCAAGTAAAAGTGAAAGTCACCCAGTAGAATACTACTTGAGTAAAAGTCTATATTGTTTTTATTTAACCTTAATTTAACTAGGCAAGTCAGTAAAGAACAAAGTCTTATTTACAATGACGGTCTACCAAAAGGCAAAAGTTATCCCGCAGGGACGGAGGCTGGGATTAAAAATAAAAGAAATAAAGTTAAAATATGGGACAAAACACACATCACGACAAGAGAGACAACACAACACTACATAAAGAGAGACCTAAGACAACAATACAGCATGGTACCAACACAACATGACAACAAAATGGTAGCAACACAAAATTGCAGCAGCACAACATGGTAGCAGCACAAAACAGGGTACAACCGTTATACAACAGACAACAGCACAAAGGGCAGGAAGGTAGAGACAACAATACATCATGCAAAGCAGCCACAACTGTCAGTAAGCGTGTCTATGATTGAGTCTTTGAATGAAGTGATGGAGATAAAACTGTCCAGTTTGAGTGTTTGTTGCAGCTCGTTCCAGTCGCTAGCTGCAGAGAACTGAAAAGATGAGTGACACAAGGATGTGTGTGCTTTGGCGACCTTTAACAGAATGTGACTGGCAGAACGGGTGTTGTATGTGGAGGATGAGGGCTGCAGTAGATATCTCAGAGACGGAAGAGTGAGGCCTAAGAGGGTTTTATAAATAAACATCAACCAGTAGGTCTTGCGACGGTTATATAGAGATGACCAGTTTACAGAAGAGTATAGAGTGCAGTGATGTGTCCTATAAGGAGCATTGGTGGCAAATCTGATGGCCGAATGGTAAAGAACATATAGCCGCTCGAGAGCACCCTTACCTGCCTATCTATTATGTCTCCGTAATCTAGCATGGGTAGGATGGTCATCTGAATCAGGGTTAGTTTGGCAGCTGGGTTGAAAGAGGAGCAATTACAATAGAGGAAATCAAGTCTAGATTTAACTTTAGCCTGCAGCTCTGATATGTGCTGAGAGAAGGACAGTGTACTGTCTAGTCATACTCCCAAGTACTTGTATGAGGTGACTACCTCAAGCTCTAAACCCTCAGAGGTAGTAATCACACCTGTGGGGAGAGGGGCATTCTTCTTACCAAACCACATTACTTTTGTTTTGGAGGTGTTCAGAACAAGGTTAAGGGCAGAGAAAGCTTGTTGGACACTAAGAAAGCTTTGTTGTAGAGCGTTTAACACTAAATCCAGGGAGGGGCAAGCTGAGTATAAAACTGTATAATCTGCATATAAATGGATGAGAGAGCTTCCTACTGCCTGAGCTATGTTGTTGATGTAAATTGAGAAGATCGTGGGGCCTAGAATCAAGCCTTGGGGTACACCCTTGGTGATAGGCAGTGGCTGAGACAGCAGATGTTCTGACTTTATACACTGCACTCTTTGAGAGAGGTAGTTAGCAAACCAGGCCAAAGACCCCTCAGAGACACCAATACTACTTAGCAGGCCGACAAGAATGGAATGGTCTACCGTATCAAAAGCTTTGGTCAAGTTTATACAAATAGCATCACAACATTTCTTAAAATCAATGGCAATGGTGACATCTTTGAGGACCTTTAAGGTTGCAGTGACAGATCCATAACCTGAGCGGAAATCAGATTGCATACCAGAGAGAATACTATAGACATCAATAAAGCCAGCCAGTTGATTATTGACATGTTTTTCCAACACTTTTGAATAACAGGGCAAAACAGAAATAGGCCTATAGCAGTTATGATCAGCTTGATCTCCCCCTTTAAATTAAGGGCGAACCATGGCTGCCTTCCAAGCAATGGGAACATCCCCAGAGAGGAGAGACAGGTTTAAAAAGGTTGGAGATAGACTTGGCAATTATAGGGGCAGCAACCTTAAAGAAGAAAGGGCCTAAACCATCTGACCTGGATGTTTTTTTGGGGTCAAGTTTAAGGAGTTCCTTAACCACCTCGGACTCAGTGACTGCTTGCAGGGAGAAACTTTGTAGCGGTGCAGGGGAAAAAGAGGGAGGAGCATCAGGGTTAGTCGCATTAAAAGGGGTGGGAGATGAGGAAATGTTGGACGGGCAAGGAGGCATGGCTGAGTGGAATAGGAATCCTGACTTAATGAAGTGGTGAATAAAGAGCTCAGCCATGTGCTTCTTGTCAATAACAACCACATCATCAACTTTAAGGGACATGGGCAGCTGTGAGGAGGAGGGTTTATTCTCCAGGTTTTTAACCGTTTCCCAGAACTTCTTGGGGTTAGACCCACAGAGAGAGAGCTGCTCCTTAAAGTAACTAACTTTGGCCTTCCGGGTAGCCTGAGTGCACTTATTTCTCATTTACCTGAACGAGAGCCAGTCAGCCTGAGTATGTGTGTGCCGAACCTTTCACCAAATGCAATTCTTAAGGTGGAGTAACTCTGCAAGATCATGGTCGAACCAGGGGCTGAACCTGTTTTTAGCTCTCATTTTCTTTACTGGGGTGTGTTTGTTAATAATATAACTGAAAATATAAAAAAATAAGGTCCAAGTGTCTTCGACAGAGGGGATCAAGGTGATTCTATACCAATTTACAGGTATTTTGTTATAAATATACTTAAGTATCAAAAGTAAAAGTAAAAGTACAAATCATTTCAAATTCCTTATATTAAGCAAACCAGACAGAACGATTTTCTTGTTTTGTAAATTTATGGAGAGCCAGGGGCACACTCCAACACACATTTACAAACGAAGCATGTGTTTACTGAGTCTGCCAGATCAGATGCAGTAGGGATGACCAGGGATGTTCTCTTGATAAGTGCGTGAATTGGACAATTGTTCTGTTCTGTTAAGCATTCAAAATGTAACAAGTACTTTTGGGTGTCAATGAAAATGTATGCAGTAAAAAGTACATCTATATGAATGTAATGGAATAAAAGTAAAAGTTGTCAAAAATATAAATAGTAAAGTTTTAAAAAAGTTTTTTTTTAAATGTAACTACGCAAGTCAGTTAAGAACAAATTCTTATTTACAGTGACTGCCTACACCGGCCAAACCCGAACAACGCTGGGCCAATTGTGCGCTGCCCTATGGGACTCCCAATCAAATCAAAATCAAATCAAACTTTATTTGTCACATGCGTCGAATACAACAGTGTAGACTTTACCGTGAAATGCTTACTTACAAGCCCTTAACCATCAGTGCAGTTCAAGAAGAGTTAAGAAAATATTTACCAAGTAGACTAAAATAAAAAGTTATAATAAAAAGTAAAACAATAAGAATAACAATAATGAGGCGATATACAGGGGGCACCGGTACCGAGTCAGTGTGCTGGGGTACAGGTTAGTTGAGGTAATGTGTAGACCTTACCGTGAAATGCTGACTTACAAGCCCTTAACCAACAGTGCAGTTCAAGAAGAGATATGAAAATATTTACCAAATAAACTAAAGTAAAAAATAACAAAAGTAACACAATAACATAACAATAACGAGGCTATATACAGGGGGTACTGGTACCGAGTCCATGTGCGGGGGTACAGGTTAGAGGTTATTTGTACATGTAGGTAGGGGTGAAGTGACTATGCATAGATAATAAACAGCGAGTAGCAGCAGTGTACAAAACAAATGTAATAGTCTGGTGGCCATTTGATTAATTGTTCAGCAGTCTTATGGCTTGGGGGTAGAAGCTGTTAAGGAGTCTTTTTGTTCTAGACTTGGCGCTCTGGTACCACTTGCCGTGCGGTAGCAGAGAAAACAGTCTATGACTTGGGTGACTCGAGTCTGACAATTTTATGGGCTTTCCTCTGACACCGCCTATTATATAGGTAATTGTCACGCCCTGACCATAGAGAGCTCGTACTTTTCTATGGTAGAGTAGGTCAGGGCGTGACTGGGGGGTTTTGTCTAGTTTATTTATTTCTATGTTTGGTTCTAGTTTCTTTTTTCTATGTTGGGTTTTTGTCTAGTTTACATTTTCTATGTTGTGTTCTAGGTTCTTTTTTCTAGGTTGGGGTTTTCGTATGATTCCCAATTAGAGGCAGCTGGTGATCGTTGTCTCTAATTGGGGATCATATTTAAGTTGTTGTTTTTCCCACTAGTGTTTGTGGGAGATTATTTTGAGTTAGTGCATGTTGCATCTCTGTCATCACGGTTTGTTTTTGTTTATTGTATGTCTGGCATAGTTTCACATTAAAATAAATATGTGGAACGATATTCCCGCTGCGCCTTGGTCGATTCCTACACACAATCGTGACAGTAATGGATTGCAGGAAGCTTGCCCCCAGTGAAATACTGGGCCGTACACACTACCCTCTGTAGCGCCTTGCGGTCAAATGCCGAGCAGTTGCCATACCAGGCGGTGATGCAACCGGTCAGTATGCTCTCGAATGTGCAGCTGTGGAACTTTTTGAGGATCTGGGGACCCATGCCAAATCTTTTCAGTCTCCTGAGGTTTTGTCGTGCCTTCTTCACAACTGTCTTGGTGTGTTTGGACACCAAGGAACATGAAACTCTAGACCCACTCCACTACAGCCCCGTTGATGTTAATGGGGGCCTGTTCGGCCTGCCTTTTCCTGTAGCCCACGATCAGCTCCTTTGTCTTGCTCACATTGAGGGAGAGGTTGTTATCTTGGCACCACACTGCCAGGTCTCTGACCTCCTCCCTATAGGCTGTCTTATCGTTGTCGGTGATCGGGCCTACCACTGTTGTGTCGTCAGCAAACTTAATGATGGTGCTGGAGTCGTGTTTGGCCATGCAGTCATGGGTGAACAGGCAGTGCAGGAGGGGACTGAGCACACCCCCCTGAGGGCCCTCGTGTTGAGGATCAGCTTGGTAGGTGTTGTTACCTACCCTTACCACCTGGGGGCGGCCCGTCAGGAAGTCCAGGATCCAGTTGCAGAGGGAGGTGTTAGGTCCCAGGGTCCTTAGCTTAGTGATGAGCTATGAGGGCACCATGGTGCTGAACACTGAGCTGTAGTCAATGAACAGCATTTTCACATAGGTGTTCCTTTTGTCCAGGTGGGAAAGGGCATTAGGGATTGTATCATCTGTGGATCTGTTGGGGCGGTATGCAAATTGGAGTGGGTCTAGGGTTTCTGGGATAATGGTGTTCATGTGAGCCATGACCAGCCTTTCATAGCACTTCATGGCTACAGACGTGAGTGCTATGGGTCGGTAGTCATTTAGGTTACCTTAGTGTTCTTGGGCACAGGGACTATGGTGGTCTGCTTGAAACATGTTGGTAGTACAGACTCAGTCAGGGACAGGTTAAAAATGTCAGCGCATGCTCGGAGTACACATCTTGGTAAGCCATCTGGCCCGGCGGCCTTGTGAATGTTGACCTGTTCAAAGGTCTTACATTGGCTACAGAGAACGTGATCACACAATCGTCCGGAACAGCTGATGTTCTCATGCATGCTTCAGTGTTGCTTTCCCCGAAGCGAGCATAGAAGTAGTTTGGCTCGTCTGGTAGGCTTGTGTCACTGGGCAGCTCGCGGCTGTGCTTCCCTTTGTAGTCTAATAGTTAGCAAGCCCTGCCACATCCGATGAGCATCGGAGCCGGTGCAGTACTATTCAATCTTAGTCCTGTATTGACGCTTTGCCTGTTTGATGGTACGTCTGAGGCATTTCTTATAAGCGTCCGGGTTAGAGTCCCTCTCCTTGAAAGCGTCAGCTCTACCCTTTAGCCAGTGTGGATGTTGCCTGTAATCCATGGCTTCTGGTTGGGGTATGTACTGGTGCAGACGTCATCGATACACTTATTGATGAAGCCAGTGAATGACGTGGTGTACTCCTCAATGCCATCGGAAGAATCCCAGAACATATTCCAGTCTGTGCTAGCCAAACAGTCCTGTAGCTTCGCGTCAATGTCATCTGACCATTTCTTTATTCACCGAGTCACTGGTACTTCCTGCTTTAGTTTTTGCTTGTAAGCAGGAATTGAATTATGGTCAGATTTTCCAAACGGAGGGCAAGGGAGAGATTTGTACGTGTCTCTATGTGTGGAGTAATGGTGGTCTAGAGTTTTTTTTCCTCTGGTTGCACATTTAACATTCTGGTAGTAATGATGTACAATGGATTTAAGTTTCCCTGCATTAAAGTCCCCGGCCACTAGAAGCGCCGCCTCTGGATGAGCATTTTCCCGTTTTCTTATGGCATTATACAGCTCGTTAAGTGCGGACTTAGTGCCAGCATCGGTTTGTGGTGGTAAATAGACAGCTATGAAAAATATAGATGAAAACTCTCTTGGTAAATAGTGTGGTCTACTGCTTATCTTTGATGTGGTAAGGTTGGACCCAGATGCAGAGAAGAGACCATACGAGGAATCAGTGGTTAAGAATAAACGTAATACTTTACTGAGAAACGGTAGCTGCAGGATCACAGTACACTTGAAAAAACAACAAACAGTAAGTCTCAAACTCACTCAGGAAACAAATGCACACGGATAACAATTCAAGCTTCTGCAAAGGACAACAGAAAACACTCGTCTTTTAACAGGAAAATCATAATGAGTGAATTGGACACACCTGAGTGTCGGTAATGTCTCGAGGACGGTATCTGCTCCCCTCTGGTGACCGCTGGAACCATGAGATTATCATGAGATACTCTACATCAGGCGAGCAAAACCTCAAGACTTCCTTAATATTAGATTTCGTACACCAGCTGTTGTTTACAAATATACACAGACCACCATGCCTTGTCTTACTGGAGGAAATTATTATAGTGTATTTTGTCATTATGTATCAGCTAACAGAAGCATGCTATTAAATGCAGGGATTTCTAGTGGCGGGTACATGAATTAAGATAATGTGTGAGCATGGAAGAAGTTTTATCCATAGTTTATGCACTTGACTTCTGTGTGTTAAAAGCGTTCGAAAATGAGGTTGCTGTCAGTCAGCTAATAGAGGACTAATAAAATCCCAGTTCACTACTTTTGTGAAAAAAATTATTGTAAAAATCATAGATTTTTGTATTAATTAAAAAATATATATGATTTTTCAGGGTGTGTTGCAGCACCCTCAGCGCCCCTACTTCCCTCTAAAGTACAGCTTCACCAGGTCATCTAACTCAGGCATTTCAATGGTGGGGCACACAGCACAAACCACTTCATTTTAATGTCGAAATATTGCCACTTTATTCTCAAAATATTGCCACTTTATTCATACAATTTAATTTAGACTTTATTCTCGAAATATTGACACTTTATTCTTGAAATGTTGCCGCTTTATTCTCAAAATATTGCCATTTTATTCTCAAAATATTGTCACTTCATTCTAGAAATCGCAGTTTATGTATTTTTTCTCTTCACTTGGTCCTAATACTCTTCTGTATTATTGCAAACAAGATGCATTAAAAAGCTTCCTTTTCGCTATGTCCGTTTAGGTTAGTACTGTGGAGTAACTACAATGTTGCTGACCCCTCCTCAGTTTTCTCCTATCACAGCCATTAAATTCTATAACTGTTTTAAAGTCACCATTGGACTCATGGTGAAATCTTTGGGCAGTTTCCTTCCTCTCCGGCAACTGAGTTATGAAGGTCACCTGTATTTTTTTAGTGAGTGGGTGCATTGATACACCATCCAAAACGTAATTAATAACTTCACCATGCTCAAAGGGATATTCAATATCCACTTTTTTTTAACCTATCTACCAATAGGTGCCTTTCTTTGTGAGGTATTGGAAAACCTCCCTGGTCTTTGTTGAATCTGTGTTTGAAATTCACTGCTTGACTGAGGGACCTTACAGATAATTGTATGTGTGAGGTACAGAAATGAGGTAGCCATTACATTTTTTTATGTTAAACACTATTATTGCACACAGTGAGTTCATGCAATTTATGTGACTTGTTAAGCACATTTTTACTCCATAACAAAGGGTTTGAATACTGACTGACTCAACACATTTCAGCTTACATTTTATTAATTTGTAAAAATGTATCAAAACATAATTCTACTTGACATTATGGGGTATTGTGTGTAGGCCAGTGACACAAAATCTCAATTAAATCCTTTTAAAATGCTGTAACACAACAAAATGTGGAAAAAGTCAAGGGGTGTGAATACTTTCTAAAGGCCCTGTATATGGTGTTATTTCATGGGGGACAGAGGTCTAAATACAGCACACTCCATTGGTCCCAATGCAATACACCATAGACCTATAAATTACAAATGGCTTGTTGATAAGAAACGAGTCTATGTGCCAAAGTAAACGTGGGGTTCTCAGTAGGGTCTGTAGAATCTATATATGGTGTTATTTCTTATCGTTATACCCAGCAGCACTTTATAATCCACCCATTCCAGTGGTCACATTGCAATACACTGTAAGGCTATAAATTACATATTGGTTTAAAAAAAGAAAGAAAAAAACTATTCTATGTGCCAAAGTAAAATGGGGTTGGGATTACTCAGTAGGGTCTGTAGAATCTATATACGATTTTATTTATTGGGGGACTGTGGTCTAAATACCCAGCAGCACTTTCTACCCCACCCACTCCATTAGTCACAATGCAATACACTATATGCCTAAAAATTACAAATTGGCTTACAGAGAAAAAAACATTTGATGTGCCGAGGTAAAAGTGTGGTTGGGAATACACAGTAGGGTCAGTAGAATGTATATACTGTATGGTGTTATTTCATGGGGGACTGAATAATACAGAGCACAGTATACGGATTACTGTATATTAATCCTGAATGTTATATTAATCCCAAACCAATGAATGAATTGACTGTCGGGAATAGAGTCGGGAATATAAATATATAAATACACTATATATGCAGTGCATTCGGAAAGTATTCAGACCCCTTTACTTTTTCCACATTATGTTACGTTACAGCCTCATTTTGATGAAATATTTTTTCCTATATCTATCCTACCCTGCCTTTCTAAAGTCTTCGAAAGCCAAGTCAACAAACAGATTACCGACCATTTCGAATCCCACAGCACCTTCTCCGCTATGCAATCTGGTTTCAGAGCTGGTCATGGGTGCACCCCAGCCACGCTCAAGGTCCTAAATGATATCTTAACCGCCATCGATAAGTAGTTGGTGAACCAGGCAAGGCAATCATTTGAGAAACCAAGGCTATTGAGTCTGCCGATGAGGATGTGGTGATTGACAGAGTCGAAAGCCTTGGCCAGGTCAATGAATACGGCAGCACAGTATTGTAGTTGTGAACCAGGCAACCACTCTCTGATAGAGTTCAGTGTGTCAAATCGGAGGGCCTGTTGTCCGGGCCTCTGGCAGTCTCTATGGGGTGCCACAGGGTTCAATTCTTGGGCCGACTCTCTTCTCTGTATACATCAATGAGTCGCTCTTGCTGCTGGTGAGTCTCTGATCCACCTCTACGCAGACGACACCATTCTGTATACTTCTGGCCCTTCTTTGGACACTGTGTTAACTACCCTCCAGACGAGCTTCAATGCCATACAACTCTCCTTCCGTGGCCTCCAACTGCTCTTAAATACAAGTAAAACTAAATGCATGCTCTTCAACCGATCGCTGCCTGCACCTGCCCGCCCGTCCAGCATCACTACTCTGGACGGTTCTGACTTAGAATATGTGGACAACTACAAATACCTAAGTGTCTGGTTAGACTGTAAACTCTCCTTCCAGACTCACATCAAACATCTCCAATCCAAAGTTAAATCTAGAATTGGCTTCCTATTTCGCAACAAAGCATCTTTCACTCATGCTGCCAAACATAGCCTCGTAAAACTGATCATCCTACCGATCCTCGACTTCGGCGATGTCATTTACAAAATAGCCTCCAATACCCTACTCAATAAATTGGATGCAGTCTATCACAGTGCCATCTGTTTTGTCACCAAAGCCCCATATACTACCCACCACTGCGACCTGTATGCTCTCGTTGGCTGGCCCCCGCTTCATACTCGTCGCCAAACCCACTGGCTCCAGGTCATCTACAAGACCCTGCTAGGTAAAGTTCTCGCTTATCTCAGCTCGCTGGTCACAATAGCAGCACCCATTTGTAGCACACGCTCCAGCAGGTATATCTCTCTGGTCACCCCCAAAGCCAATTCCTCCTTTGGCCGCCTCTCCTTCCAGTTCTCCGGTGCCAATGACTGGAACGAACTACAAAAATCTCTAAAACTGGAAACACTTATCTCCCTCACTAGCTTTAAGCACCAGCTGTCAGAGCAGCTCACAGATTACTGCACCTGTACATAGCCTATCTATAATTTAGCCCAAACAACTACCTCTTCCCCTACTGTATTTAGTTATTTATTTTGCTCCTTTGCACCCCATTATTTCTATTTCTACTTTGTACTTTCTTCCATTGCAAATCTACCATTCCAGTGTTTTACTTGCTAAATTGTATTTACTTTGCCACCATGGTCTTTTTTGCCTTTACCTCCCTTATCTCACCTCATTTGCTCACTTTGTATATAGACTTATTTTTCTACTAGATTATTGACTGTATGGTTGTTTTACTCCATGTGTAACTCTGTGGTGTTGTATGTGTCAAACGGCTTGATTTATCTTGGCCAGGTCGCAGTTGTAAATGAGAACTTGTTCTCAACTTGCCTACCTGGTTAAATAAAGGTGAAATAAAAATAAATAAAAAAATCCACACAAAATATCACATAATGACAAAGCAAAAACAGGTTTTATAAATGTTTGCTAATGTATTAACAATAAAAACTGAAATATCACATTTACATAAGTATTCAGCCCCTTTTCTCAGTACCCTGTTGAAACCTATGTCAGCGATTACCAGTGGCGACCCGTCATTCAGTGTAGGTGGGGCAGAGACCCAATTTTTTTGCAAAAAATAAATAATTATGAATAAAATAAAAATCTATAAATATTTATTTTGGGGGGAGGCTTGCCTGTTTTGCATGTTATTTTGGCAGTAATACGTGTCACATATCAGTTTGCAAACAATGTAAAATAATATATATCATTGAGCTAATAAAGCTGCATACATACATGGTCTCTTTTTGTAAGGGTAGACATCCAAATTGCAGCCCTTTGGGTCCTGCCATAGAGTTATATTACAAGTGCCCTTCCAAGAAGGCTCAAGGTCATTGGCCAAAGATAAAATTATGTCAAATCCCGTTATATGTACAGTAGCTTTGATTGAACTGATCATGTCAACAAATTACTTTCAAAGTCTTAGCTAGCAGTCATCATCATGAATCAAGTCGACAATCTACTGGCAAATCTTTTTTAATCCTTGTCATATGAATAGAAATAATGAAGAGAAATTATAGATAAAACGCATCGGTGTTCATCGGCCATTGGATATAAAGATTACACAACAAGTTGGAAATCGCAAATTCAACATTGAGTCATTTGGAAGGAGTCAGTGGCAACTGCAAGTATTGCAATGCAACCACTAACTTTAGCCTGCTATTCAATGGAGTGGCTCTGTGTTTTTTTCCCTGAGTTCCCACCATAAATCCAGAGAATGCCAGACTTTGATGACAAAGTTTGATGACAAAATTTGCCCACAAAGGACCACCACGCCACCTTCACAAGGTGAGTCCAAAAATTTCTTGTATGCTGCTGCATAAATGATGCAATATGCAAGGGAGATATGTATACTGTAGCTAAGAAAGTAATACTAAGTGTATGTTGTGTAGTAAGCTGTTAGTAGCCCATGTGCCTCACCCTAATAATTTGGTTTATTTTCACCAACGAGGCGGCCGGTGTGTGAAAGCGCCACCATAGTAGTGGTGGTGCTTGGCTTGCACGTGCAAATTCAGCACACACAACGTTCTATAATAGAATTGTGTTATTTGACGTGTCAAATTAAAAGCTTATTTATGTCAAATAGTGTTATATGACGTGTATCTTTTTTTACACGCAAAGACCCAAATGGCGTTCAATGTGCCTCACCCTAATAATTTGGTCTATTTTCACCTACTGTTCTAACTTGGTTGTGCACATGTAGCCTATAACCTGTTTTAGAGAAATGCAATCATCAAATATTGCAAGAGCTTTCATTGTCTGTTTATATGCCCCCTTCATTAATCCTACAGTTCTGACTTGTTGTACAGGGAGTACACTGTAAGAACGGCCCATGTTCTAAATTCTGTCGCTGTACATTTCAAAAGTGCTGAACAAATAGTTATATTGACTACATACGTGGTCGGTCGCTCATTAATGTCTTTATCGAAAATACGGATTGCTTCTTATCCGCTTGTCGTCCCCTTATGCCATAGTTTTTACATCTCAATTGTCAGTAGAAACCACATTTGTTTAAGCAAGTCAGCCATATCAGCTATGTTCTTTTAAAGGGCAGTAAATGAGGCTAAATTAACTGTTTCATTGAGGCTAAATGAACTGTTTCGCTGCCAGACAAGGCTCTACTGAAAGCCAGGTGTAGCAGTGTAGCAGTGATAAGGTGTTGGGACTGCTGTTGGGACTCTTCTGTTGGGACAGCTTTATGTAGGCCCTAAGAGTTTGTGGGCACCATTTGTCACCGTTATAGTGCGATTAATGTATTGTTTAGTGTTGTGTTGTGTAGTGGCTATGCTGGCATGAATCCCACATTTTTTGTTTGTTTGCCCCACCAAGATTGGCGATTACAGCCTCGAGTCTTCTTGGGTAGGACGCTACACGCTTGGCACACATGTATTTTGGCAGTTTCTCTCCTTCCTCTCTGCAGATCCTCTTAAGCTCTGTCAGGTTGGATGGGGAGCGTTACTGCACAGCTATTTTCAGATGTTCGATCCAGGCTCTGGCTGGGCCACTCAAGGACATTTAGAGACTTATCTCGAAGCCACTCATGCATTGTCTTGGCTGTTTGCTCAGGGTCGTTGTCCTGTTGGAAGGTGAATCTTCGCTCCAGTCTGAGGACCTGAGCGCTCTGGAGCAGGTTTTCATCAAGGATTTCTCTGTACTTTGCTTCGTTCATCTTTCCCTTGATCCTGACTAGTCCTTCAGTCCCTGCCGCTGAAAAACATCCCCACAGCATAAATATGCCACCACCATGCTTCACCGCAGGGATCATGCCAGGTTTCCTCCAGACGTGAGAGTTCAATCTTTGCTTCATCATACCAGAGAATTTTGTTCCTCATGGTCTGAGAGTCTTCAGGTGCCTTTTGGCAAACTCCAAGTGGGTTGTCATGTGCCTTTTTCTGAGGAGTGTCTTCCATCCGGCTGCAGAGATAGTGCTGCAGAGATAGTTGTCCTTCTGAATTGTTCTCCCATCTCCACAGAGGAACTCTAGAGCTCTGTCAGAGTGACCGTTGGGTTCTTGGTCACCTCCCTGACCAAGCTCCTTTTCCCCCGATTGCTCAGTTTGACCGGGCGGCTAGCTTTAGGAAGATTCCAAACTTCTTCCATTGAAGAATGATGGAGGCCACTGTGTTCTTGAGGATCTTCAAAGCTGCAGAAATGTTTTGGTACCCTTCCCCAGATCTGTGCCTCGACACAAACCTGTCTCAGAGCTCTATGGACAATTCTTCCGACTTCATGGCTTGGTTTTTGCTCTGACATTCATTGTCAACTGTGGGACCTTATATAGACGTGTGTGCCTTTCCAAATCATGTTCAATCAATTGGGTTTACCACAAGTGGACTCCAATCAAGTTGTAGATACATCTCAAGGATGATCAATGGAAACAGAATCCTCCTGAGCTCAATTTCAAGTCTCATAGCAAAGGGTCTGAATACTTATGTAAATAAAGTTTGTAAAAACCTGTTTTCGCTTTGTCATTATGGGATATTGTGTATAGATTGCTGAAAAATGTGGAAAAGTCAAAGGGTCTGAACACTTTCCGAAAGCACTGTATATACAGTATATTTGTGTGTGAAGGGTAGTACAGTATAGACATCATGGACAGTTTGTGGATAGAATATGTACTGGATAGAATATGTATAACATAGTTGAATAGGATGGCCTTGACTAGAATACAGTATAATCAGTACATATGAAATGTGTAAAACAGTACTGTATGTAAACATTATTAAAGTGACCAGTGTTCCATTATTAAAGTGATCAGTGTTCCATGTCTATGTACATAGGGTATCAGCATCTAAGGTGCAGGGTTGAATAACCAGGTGGTATCCGGCTAGTGACAGTGAGTAAGTTCCGTGCAGGGTACTGGGTGAAGGTCGGCCTATGATGACTGGGCGAGACCCAGATGCAGACACAGGAGGCAGATGGTTTGAGTCTCTGATATTTATTGAAATACAAGGGGCAGGCAATGGGCAGTTCGGGGACAGGATGCTCTCAATTGTACATCTGTAAAAGTTTGTGACGGTCTTAGGGGCCAAGAACCCACCTCCTCCCAGTAGGCTGTCTCGTCATTGTTGGTAATCAGGCCTACTACTGTTGTGTTGTCTGCAAACTTGATGATTGAGTTGTAGGCGTACGTAGCCACACAGTCATGGGTGAACAGGGAGTACAGGAGGGGGCTGAGCCCGCACCCTTGTGGGGCCCCAGGTGTGGTTAGCGGGTGTCCGCTAATAGTGTTTCAATTGGTGACGTCACTCGCTCTGAGACCTTGAAGTAGTTGTTCCCCTTGCTCTGCGATGGTAACGATGCTTCGTGGGTGACTGTTGTTGATGTGTGCAGAGGGTCCCTGGTTCGAGCCCAGGTAGGGGCGAGGAGAGGGACAGAAGCAAAACTGTAACATTTGCAGGGGGACTCTTATATAGAGAAAAATAAATACGCTATTGTGCTGCCAGCATAACATCCTGCTGCTATGAGAACGGTAAACATAAAAACAAAAAGATTTAACAAGTTATTCTTTATAGTCCATAAATAGCGTTGGATTGTTATACGTCACTAATTAGCTTCTGCCCCACAAAGGAGTAACCAATAATAGCTCCCCCCTTTCCATAGCAATATCTATAGTTCCTAGAAGTTGCATCAAACGCTTTAATTGAAGAGATCCTGTTCAAACAAGAGTAATTGTGACAAAATAAATGCAAATAGTTCAGTATACATACAATGTATCAATACTGAAATGATTATGTAAGTGTCTACTCTCACACAATTACATCCCACTCACAATATTTTCAGTGCAAGGATTAATGGTTGAATTGGATGCAGTCAATGTACGGATCTCCTGTTATTGTTTACATTTTGAAACAGCGCACGGACTCTACTTAATGAGGGTGTCATTTCCAGTGAACGTTAGGTTATTATCGAGTAATGTTTTACTTCGTTTTTCATGGTCGTAAAATGCTTTGACAAGTATATTAATCAATTCGTGGTGATGAAGTAACTAATCTGCTATGCTAACCAACACAGCTAGCTAGCTAACCACAATAGCTAGCTGACTGGCGACAAAAGCTAGCGAGTTATTTGCCGGGTCTAGTTATCTACCTAACGCTACTGTAGTAAGCCAACTAACCGATACAATTGTTTGGTACCACATTGTGAGTTTGTCCATTGGATAAAAAACATCGTTTATGTTGCTAGCTAGCTACCTGCCTTAGGAATGTCAACGTTTGAGACCAGACAACATCGTCAATTTAGCTAGCTAGCTAAAATGGTCTCAAGTTGTAATGATGTGCTACATGTTAATGTTACATATGTTATTTAAATAGTTATTTTCCTAGAGTTGACAAGTTTAGCTTTTGCTGGGCTAACCGAAGCGCAGCTAGCTATAGCTCTTGAAGGGTGTCTAAAAACGTGGATCTCGAGGATGTTCAAATGACTCGAGAAGCGTAGCGCATTCAGAGCTGCAAAGGTCTAGGCAAGACCAGAGGAAAACACAGGTATACCTTAATTTGAATGTATTCATGTTCTATTCCAGTGTATGGTTCAACCCCCCCCTTTCCACACTGAGAATATAGATGTGTTAATTTGACCATGAATATTCATCACCATTATGTTTCAGCACCAACTAAATCTGTCCATTTTGCCTGACCTTAGGGGTGCACAATGTTTAGTGCAGCTCAGAGTTCCAAGTCTGAGTTCCTGGACAAAGCCAGGCAGGCACGTGAGGAGAGGAAGGGGTACAAAGCAAGGGACAGAGCAGCCACCCTAATTCAAGCGCTGGTCAGGAGATTCCTCTGTCGCTGCAGACTCCAGAAACAAATAAGGTTCGCTTGACGTTACGCATTAGGACACATCTTTCATGAGACTAGTTTGTGAATAAACCTTTTGAAGTAATGTATGAATGCTTTCTTTCTTACCAGGAAAGAAGTTGATGAATTATTCCAAGATGCCGGGACCACAAAAAGAAACGCACTATCCATTTTTAAAATTGCACGGAAGTTACTATTCATCTTTTGCCAAGATGATAAATTGGTAAGTTCTCTAACACCTACACTTTACCCTCACTGATTTAAATGTATGTTTTGTACATTGTTATTGTCTCTTACAGGACGATGTGTCTTATTTACTAATTGAAAGGCAAATGAATGATTACATATCAATATAGTACTTGAGATTGTTTAGTGTACATATAACTAACAAGCTATGATGCTTTTAACTACACAGAGATTTGAGAAGCTTTGTCGCTCCATTCTTGGCAGCATGGATGTTGAAAATGAGCCTAAAGTGAGTATGATTATAATGAAGGAATCATCAGTGAGAACAGATTTTTAATTAACCCAGAGTGTGATTGACTCTGACTTGATATATAATAATTTATTGTTCTTTATCAGGTTTGGTATGTGTCATTGGCCCTTTCTAAAGACCTCACCATCCCTTGGATCAAGCAGATTAAAGATGTCCTGTGGATCTCCTGTCAGTTCCTGAAAAAATTAAAGGTAAATCAGATTTTTTTTTAATGATAATAACCTTCTTTAAGAAAACAGGTGTATCATTTTAAATATGGAAATGTTATAATTGGATCTTTACACCCCTCCTTCCTTCTGTCTCTTGTAGCCTGACATCATGCAGGACAATAAGCTGGTGACTCTATACCTCACCATGCTGGTGACCTTCACAGACACATCAACCTGGAAGATAGTGAGAGGGAAAGGTTGGTCTCAGGTCAAACCACTGCTGCAGTACACACACATCCTCTATATAAGTGTCTTGATGTTGAAAGGAAAAAGACAAAGTGGAATCCTCCATTTTTTTTCTCCCTCTGTGGTAGGTGAGGCCCTCAGACCAGCACTGACCCGGATCTGTGAGAACATCATGGGGCATCTCAATCAAAAGGGATTTTATTCAATACTGCAGGTACAGTGACTCATACGACATCTTCCATCTTTTCCCCGGGGCTTTTAGAATGATTATTATGATTTTGCTGACATTTATTGGTGGTTTCTGCAATTTTGTATTCCCTGGTAGATTCTACTCACCAACGGATTGGCACGCTCCAGACCCTCTCTTACCAAGGGCACACTCACAGCAGTATTCACGCTGGCATTAAGGTGAGTGGCCACTGGAAGCTCTCATTCCCATTCGACCTCCACCAATTGTCTCTGCATCACTAGAGCCTGGGCCAGATCTGTTGTAGTTTATACCCACTGTTCTGCTTGCTCATGCTTCCCTCTGTAACTGGGTTTATTGAAGAAAAAAATAATAAAGTGGCTTAGGACTTCATATTCCATGAAGCTATCTTATCATAGTGTATGATCTGCTTGGTTACCTTTTTAGAATGCTTGGAGCCATTAGTGTCTATTGTTTTTATTTTACAGACCTGTCATTGCTGCTCACTTCTCTGACAACTTGCTGAGGTCTCTCCTCATCCACATCATGTCTGTCCCAGCAGTTGTCTCCCACATCTACACCATCACCCCAGAGGTAAACGCTAAACACTCAAAATGAAGAAACAACAGCCAATTCTCTACCTAGTGCACTATGTAGGGTGTAGGGTGCCACTTCAGACATACAGATAGACATATAATAGCTTGTGCAATGACAAAGCCTCTGAGTGTGTGCTTGTCTCTGTGCAGTGCATGACCACCATCCAGACCCACGACCTGTTGAGGAAGTTCATCCTGTTCCTTAGCCGCGAGGAGCAGTGTGTCGACATCTGTGTCTGCCTGGAGGGGAGCCACACACTGTGCTTACTGGGTAGGGCCGTTTACACTGACTCTCATATCTATTCTATGGCAATATTGGCTACTACTGTGAGTGTGCATGTTTGAGTTGCCTTTTCTTTTTGTCTCACTCTTTCTTGTCTTTCTTTGTGCGGTTGCTGTGGGAAACATACTGAATCAGTTATTTGGGGTTGCTGCTCTGCGGGGCTTCCGTTTCATCCTGTTGTACTGTAGGTAACCTGATTCACCTGGGCTACCTCAACGAGAAAGTACTGGAGGAGGAGGCCAACCACTTTGTGACGGAACTGACGGACATGCTGTCCTACTGCCAGAGATACGTGTCCCAGAAGAAATCTAACCTCACCCACTGGCACCCTGTCCTGGGCTGGTTCTCCCAAACCGTAGACTACGGGTCAGTGAGACATCCTCATAGCCTGATCACAGATCGGTTTGTGTTCTCTTGCCGACTCTTATGGTTGTTGTCATGCCAAAATCAAGTGTTAATGACCATAGGCGCAAAACAGCACAAACCGATCTGGGACTGAGGACACGAGTCATGACTGAAGTCAAATTCCATGTCACTGTAATTAGGCTTCTCCAAGCTCTGATGCTGCTGATGGTCATTAGTAGCTTACCAAACTTGCTATCTGCCTTGTACTCAGCACTCTATTGTCCCTCTAATCACTCTGACAAATGCAAACGTAATCAAAAATCTAATCAAATACTTAATGAGAGCCCGTGAGCTCATGTTGTGCAACATTTCTATAGGCTATGCAATTGAGAAAACAAGAGTTTTGATGGCCTCTATTAAAAAGAGGAGGATCCCATTAGCTTTCTATAGGCTAGGTCTAATAGATTTATTTCTCAACTTTCCTAATATTAAGCACATTGTATCTCTTTAAAACAGGAGTATAGTCTACCTGGCTGGCATGAAAATGAACCACGAGAAAAGTGTCCTCCATTTCCTATTTAAGTGCGTAGATCACATGTATTTCTTTCCCATGCCCCTGTTTTGAGACAGGTGCATGATAATGGTCCATTCTCAATCAAAACAAATTTCACACATATAGGTCAACTTTTGGACTATGGGAGTTAGTAGATTGACATAGGCTAGTGCTTTTGCTGTTCATTTGGCCTTCCAACATCTTCAATATGTGCCTCAGAATTTGATAAGTACGAGCGCAGTTGCATCCCAGATGTGTGTCTTCACTTGTAGCCTGTGAGAAGGACCTGATCACGTGACGGTAATTGGCTAATAAGAATTGCGGTATCTGAGAAAGCCACGTGAGTGAGAGGTGCTTTGGAGAACTCAGCTGGGAGAAGGAATTATTATATTTAGCCAAGGGCACCATGGCCGCTAGGCATTATCAAGTGCTTGTCAAATTGTGAATGAGAGACTGATAGTGTGTGCAGCCTGCTCAAAAAACTAAACAAAACAAAGCAGAGCTCATGCCTTTCATGCAGGAAAAAAAAATCATTAGTCACATCATGCAGAATGTATTAAAAATCAGCATGTAGCCCAACGTTTGTTTCACAACTAAAGTTGCATAGATAACTCTGAATTAAGCATATATGAGGACTTGTTAATTTGTTAACCTCTCAACACAGAATAGCTGCATGTGCGCACTTCGTAAAATAATTTGGAGAAAATATACAGTGCCTTGCAAAAGTATTCATTCCACTTGGCGTTTTTCCTATTTTGTTGCATTACAACCTGTAATTTACATTTATTTTTATTTGGATTTAATGTAATGGACATACACAAAATAGTCCAGATTGGTGAAGTGAAATTAAAATAATTACTTGTTTCAAAAAAATTATTTAAAAAATTAAAATGGAAGTGGTGCGTGCATATGTGTTCACCCCCTTTGCTATGAAGCCCCTAAATAAGATCTCGTGCAACCAATTACCCTCAGAAGTCACATAATTAGTTAAATAAAATTCCACCTGTGTGCAATCTAAGTGTTCCATGATCTGTCACATGATCTCAGTGTATATATACACCTGTTCTGAAAGCCCCCAGAGTCTGCAACACCACTAAGCAAGGGGCACCACCAAGCAAGCGGCACCATGAAGACCAAGGAGCTCTCCAAACAGGTCAGGGACAAAGTTGTGGAGAAGTACAGATCAGGGTTGGGTTATAAAAAATATCCTAAACTTTGAACATCCCACAGAGCACCATTAAATCCATTATAATTTTTTTTGAAAGAATATGGCAACACAACAAACCTGCCAAGAGAGGGCTGCCCACCAAAACTCACGGACCAGGCAAGGAGGGCATTAATCAGAGAGGCAACAAAGAGACCAAAGATAACCCTGAAGGAGCTGCAAAGCTCCAGAGCAGAGATTGGAGTATCTGTCCATAGGACCACTTTAAGCCGTACACTCCACAGGGCTGGGCTATACGGAAGAATGGCCAGAGAAAAGCCATTGCTTAAAGAAAAAATAAGCAAACACGTTTGGTGTTTGCCAAAAGGCATGTGGGAGACTACTCAACCATATGGAAGAAGGTACTCTTGTCAGATGAGACAAATGTAGCTTTTTGGCCATCAAGGAAAACGCTATGTCTGGCGCAAACCCAACACCTCTCATCACCCCCAGAAAACCATCCCTACAATGAAGCACAGTGGTGGCAGTATGATGCTCTGGGGATGTATTTTATCGGCAAGGACTGGGAAACTGGTCAGAATTGAAGGAATGGTGGATGGCGCTAAGTACATGGAAATTCTTGAGGGAAACCGGTTTGTCTTCCAGAGATTTGAGTCTGGGACGGAGGTTCACCTTCCAGCAGGACAATGATCCTAAGCATACTGCTAAAGCAACACTCGAGTGGTTTAAGGGGAAACATTTAAATGTTTTGGAATGGCCTAGTCAAAGCCCAGACCTCAATCCAATTGGGAATCTGTGGTATGACTTAAATATTGCTGTACACCAGCGGAACCCATCCATTTTGAAGGAGCTGGAGCAGTTTTGCCTTGAAGAAGGGGCAAAAATCCCAGTGGCTAGATGTGCCAAGCTTATAGAGACATAGCCAAAGAGACTTGCGGCTGTAATTGCTGCAAAAGGTGGCTCTACAAAGAATTGACTTTGGGGGGCTGAATAGTTATGCACGCTCAAGTTTTCAATTTTTTGTCTTATTTCTTGTTTCACAAGAAAAAATATTTAGCATCTTCAAATTGGTAGGCATGTTGTGTAAATCAAATGATACAACCCCCCCCCCCCAATAAATACATTTTTATTCCAGGTTGTAAGGCAACAAAATTTTAAAAAATGCCAAGGGGGTGAATACTTTCGCAAGCCACTGTATTTTCTAGTTTATTCAGCTATAAAATATACAAAACTGTTGACAACTCTTCAAATTAGTGGATTTGGCTATTTCAGCAACACCCGTTGCTGACAGGTGTATAAAATCGAGCACATAGACAAACATTGGCAGTAGAATGGCCCGTGCTGAAGAGCTCAGTGACTTTCCACCTTTCCAACAAGTCAGTTCGTAAAATTTCTGCCCTGCTAGAGCTGCCCCGGCCAACTGTAAGTGCTGTTATTGTAAAGTGGAAACGTCTAGGAGCAACAATGGCTCAGCCGTGAAGTGGTAGGCCACACAAGCACACTGAATGGGACCACCGAGTGCGGTAGCGCATAACAATGGTCTGTCCTCGGTTGCAACACTCACTACCGAGTTCCAAACTGCCTCTGGAAGTAACGTCAGCACAATAACTGTTAGTTGGGAGCATCATGAAATGGGTTTCCATGGCCGATTAGCCACACACAAGCCTAAGATCGCCATGGGCAATGCCAAGTGTTATCTGGAGTGGTGTAAAGCTTGCCCGCCATTGGATTTTAGAGCAGTGGAAACACAATCTTTGGAGTGGTTAATCATGCTTCACCATCTGGAAATCTGACGGATGAATCTGGGTTTGGCGAATGCCAGGAGCACGCTACCTGCCCGACTGCATATTGCCAACTGTAAAGTTTGGTGGATGAGGAATAATGGTCTAGGGGTGGTTTTCATGGTTCGGGCTAGGCCCCTTAGTTCCAGTGAAGGGAAATCTTAACACTACAGCATAAAGTGCATTCGGAAAGTATTCAGACCCCTTCACTTTTTCCACATTTTGTTGTGTTACAGCCTTATTTTAAAATGCATGTTTTTTTTCTCATCAAGCTACACACAATACCCCATAATGACGAAGTGAAAACAGGTTCTTAGATTTTTTGTTGTTGCACATTTATAAAAAAAGAAATACCTTATTTTCGTAAGTATATAGACCCTTTGCTATGAGACTCGAAGTTTAGCTCAGGTGCATCGAGGCACAGATCTGGGGAAGGGTACCAAAACTTTTCAGCAGCATTGAAGGTCCCCAAGAACACAGTAGCCTCCATCATTCTTCAATAGAAGAAGTTTGGAACCATCAAGACTTCCTAGAGCTGGCCGCCCAGCCAAACTGAGCAGTTGGGGGAGAAGGGGCTTGGTCAAGGAGGTGACAAAGAACCCGATAGTCATTCTGACAGAGCTCCAAAGTTCCTCTGTGGAGATGGGAGAACCTTCCAGAAGGACAGCCATCTCTGCAGCACTCCACCAATCAGGCCTTTATGGTAGAGTGGCCAGACGGAAGCCACTCCTCCGCAAAAGGTAAATGACAGCCCGCTTGGAGTTTGCCAAAAGGCACCTAAAGGTCTCTGACCATGAGAAACAAGATTCTCTGGTCTGATGAAACCTAGATTGAACTCTTTGGCCTGAATGCCGGGCTTCACATCTGGAGAAAACCTGGCACCGCTTATCACCTGGCCAATGCCATCCCTATAGTGAAGGATGGTGGTAGCAGCATCATGCTGTGGGGATGTTTTTCAGCAGCAGGGACATGGAGACTAGTCAGGATCGAGGGAAAGATGAACGGAGCAAAGTACAGAGATATCCTTGATGAAAACCTGCTCCAGAGTGCTCAGGACCTCAGACTGGGGCGAAGGTTCACCTTCCAACAGGACAACGACCCTAAGCACACAGCCAAGACAACGCAGGAGTGGCTTTGGCACAAGTCTCTGAATTTCCTTGAGTGGCCCAGCCAGAGCCCGGACTTGAACCCGATCGAACATCTCTGGAGAGACCTGAAAATAGCTGTGCAGCGACGCTCCCCATCCAACCTGACAGAGCTTGAGAGGATCTGCAGAGAAGAATGGGAGAAACTCCCCAAATACAGGTGTGCCAAGCTTGTAGCGTCATACCCAAGAAGACTCGGCTGCCATAGGTGCTTTAACAAAGTACTGAGTAAAGGGTCAGATTACTTATGTAAATGTGATATTTAGTTTGTTCATTTTTAAAACAATTTTATAAATTTTATACCAAGGCTGTAATGTAACAACGTGGAAAAGGTCAAGGGGTCTGAATACTTTCCGAATGCACAATACTTTCCCCTGCACAAAGCATGGTCCATACAGAAAGGGTTTGTTTAGATTGGTGTGGAAGAACTTGACTGGCCTGCACAGAGACCTGACCTCAACCCAATCAAACACCTTTGGGATGAATTGGAACGCCGACTGCGAGTCAGGCCTAATCGCCCAACATCAAGTGCCCTACCTCACTAATGCTCTTGTGGCTGAATGGAAGGAAGTCCCCGCAGCAATGTTCCAACATGTAGTGGAAAGCCTTCCCAGAAGAGTGGAGGCTGTTATAGCATCAAAGGGGGGACCAACTCAATCTCACACACACACACACACACACACACCCTTCCTGCCCCACTCAACCTTTACTTCATCCCTCCAGTCTGAATGAGTCCATGCCACTGGTCACGAAGCAGCTGCAGTACCTGTGGGGCATGCCTGTGATCCGGACGCTCTTCAGTGACGTCCTTAGCAAAAAGCTGGAGACCCAAGAGCCCACGCCTCCGCCACAACCTACCACGTCCCAAAACAACCTGCCAGTCAAGAGTAAGTCAAATTTGTATTTCAGTTTCTCTTTTTTTTTCTCATCAGGCACTTAATCATTTAATGTCATGGGTTATTTATTTTGACACCATTATCAGATTTATTATCACTTAAATGTGTTGTTGTCGATTGATCCAGATTATATTATAGAAGTGCATAGTATAAGTTGTGTTTTAAAACAATGAACTAACCTTATCGGATCGGTTTTCTCTTAGGTCTATTCAAGCGGGCGTTTCAGAAGTCTGCCTCAGTGCGAAACATCCTGAAGCCAGTTGGCGGGAGACGGGTGGACTCCGCAGAGGTTCAGAAAGTGTGCAGTATCTGTGTACTGTACCAGACAGCCCTCACCACGCTCACCCAGATACGACTGCAAATCCTCACTGGTGAGTCCCTGCCTAGTTCCATTTGAATCAGGCACGCATACACACGCACATGAATGTTCTCTCATGTTGTGTCCGGTGCTGTCCCCCTCAGGCCTAACCTACCTGGACGACCTGCTGCCTAAGCTGTGGGCCTTCATCTGCGAACTAGGACCCCAAGGAGGGCTCAAGCTGTTCATAGAGTGCCTGAACAACGACACAGAGGAGTCTCAGCAGCTGCTAGCCATGCTCATGCTGTTCTGCGACTGCTCCAGACACCTCATCACGTGAGCTCCATGAAATGCTACCACATAACTTACACGTTATATAGTATGGGGTAGTTTCCTAAGTATAGATTAAGTCTAGTCCTAGACTAAGAAGCACCTCTTGCAGTCCTAATCTGTATCCACGAAACTGGCCCTAAATACAATATGCTTAATTATATATGTTATATGTTGACCATCCTTTGTGTGTTATACAGGATCCTGGATGACATTGAAGTTTACGAAGAGCAGATCTCGTTTAAGACGGAAGAGCTCGTAACCATCTCCTCGTTTCTCAACACGTTTGTTTACAAGATGGTCTGGGATGGCATCTTAGGTGAGTCTCCTCCTCCCTCTGTTGAATTCTTGTCATACTCAAAGGAGATTTGATAGACAGTGACAGAATTGCCAATCCCAGGTTCCGGCACTATGAGAAATGTCTTGGGTATAGGGTCGTTGAGTGTGTGCATTAACTTAATGTCTTGTCTGTGACAGAGAATGCCAAGGGAGAGAAGCTAGACCTGTTCCACAGCGTTCACGGCTGGCTGATGGTGCTTTACGAGCGGGACTGCAGGAGGAGGTTCTCCCCTGATGACAACTGGCTGCGCAAGTAAGTGCCCCTCTGGGAAACATACTTCTCCTAATGCCTGATCCTTCCCATAGTTAGTCTGCACTTCCCAAAACCTGCTAAGGTGATCCTAGTGATCAGTAGCGGTCAAATGCTTGAGGAACGCTTGATAAAGCTTGCCCACCACAATGGAACCAATGGAATATTAGTGCTAACTTTGGCCACCCTGTACTCCCCGCAAGCCATGTTGGGCCCACCTCCAGTACTTGGAAGTGTTTGACTGAATTGAAAATTGATTGAATTTAGATTTTGTCACACACAATAACCCATAATGTCAGTGGAATTATGTTTTTAGAAATCTTTACAAATTCATTACATTGAAAAGCTGAAATGTTGTGAGTCAATAAGTATTCTTATGGCAAGCCTAAATAAATGAAAGAGTAAAAATGTGCTTAACAAGTCACATAATAAGTTGCGTGGACTCACTCTGTGTGCAATACGTTTTTGACATGATTTTTAAATATTACCCCATCTCTGTACCCCACACATACAATTATCTGTAAGGTCCCTCAGTCGAGCAGTGAATTTCAAGCACAGAATCAACCATAAAGACTAGGGAGGTTTTCCAATGGTTTGCAAAGAAGGGCACCTATTGGTAGCTGACATTAAATGTCCCTTGGAGCATGGTGCAGTTATTAATTACACTTTGGATGGTGTATCAATACAGCTAGTCACTACAAAGATACAGGCGTCCTTCCTAACTCAGTTGCCGGAGAGGAAGGAAACTGCTCAGGGATTTCACCGTGAGGCCAAAGGGGATTTTAAAACATTTATAGAGTTTTTAATGGCTGTGATTAGAAAAAAACTGAGGATGGATCAACAACATTGTAGTTACTCCTAATACTAGCCTAATTGACAGAGTGAAAAGAAGGAAGCCTGTACAGAATACAATTTTTCCAAAACATGCATCTTGTTTGCAATAAGCCACTAAAGTAATACTGCAGAAAATGTGGCAAATAAATGAACTTTTTGTCCTGAATACAAAGCGTTGTGTTTGGGGTAAATCCAACACATCACTGAGTTACCACTCTTTATATTTTCAAGTATGGTGATGGCTACATCATGTTATGGGTATGCTTGTCATTGGCAAGGACTAAGGAGTTTTCTTTATGATAAAAAGAAAAGGAATAGATCCAAGCAAAGGCAAAATCCTGGAGGAGAACTTAGTTTAGTCTGCTTTCCAACAGACACTGGGATACAAATTCACCTTTCAGCAGGACAATTACTCAAAACACAAGGCCAATTATACACGAGTTGCTTACCAAGACGACATTGAATGTTCCTTAGTGGCCTAGTTACGGTTTTGACTTAAGTCTGCTTGAAAATATATGTCAAGACTTGAAAATGGCTGTCTAGTAATGATCAACAACCAACTTGACAGAGCTTGAAGAATTGTACAATCCAGGTGTGCAAAGCTCTGAGTTTACCCAGAAAGACTAACTGCTGAAATGTATTGACTCGGGGTTGAATACTTACCTAATCAATATATATCAGTGTTTTATTATCCATAAATATTTTTAAATTTCAGAATTTTTCTGCCACTTTGACATTAGAGTATTTTGTGTAGATCGTTGACAAAAAAATGACAATTAAATCCATTTTAATCCCACTTTGTGACACAATAAAATGTGGAAAAAGTCAAGGGGTGAATACTTTCTCAAGGCACTGTATTTGTCCCAGGTTTGATCTGTAGGAAACAATTGTGATATTTGAAAAGGTACACTCACTGACTCACTCTTTCACCCTTTGTGTCCAGGGATCTAAAGCCGAGCCTTTTGTTCCAAGAGCTGGAGAAGGGCAAGAGGAGAGCTCAGCTGTTACTTCAGTACATCCCACACGTCATTCCACACAAAAACGTGAGTCTGAACATAAATAATATTTGTCCTTCCCGGGCATTCATATTTGTTGTTTCACTATACCAATATGCACATAGTGTCTTACTCGTTGTCCTCCCCACTTTAGAGGGTCCTGCTGTTCCGAAACATTGTCACCAAGGAGAAGGAAACCTTGGGATTGGTGGAGACCAGCTCCGCCTCTCCGCATGTCACCCATATCACCATTCGCCGCTCACGGATGTTAGAGGTATGAAATGGATGTATCCATCTTTTGCATGTTTTCCCCCACACTAGCATATCACTAAGAATGTGTTCTCGAAACAGTGTTATGTAAAGGGTACATATTGGCACAGAGCCTGATGTCAAATACAGTCCGGCGTGGTGGTTGTGACTGATACCCAAACCGATCACCCAAACTCTTTGTGTCTGAACTCTCTCATAAGGATGGTTATGACCAGCTCCGCCGGTTGCCTGTCAACTCCATCAAAGGTGTGATCCGCGTGAAGTTTGTCAATGACCTGGGTGTGGACGAGGCCGGTATCGACCAGGACGGCGTCTTCAAGGAGTTCCTGGAAGAGATCATCAAGAAAGTCTTCAATCCGGCTCTCAACCTCTTTAAGGTTGGCTCTCCAGCTCTCCATAATTTTGAGTGCTGTATCTGTGCTTGATTGAGCTTGTCTGTTGCACTGGAACCAATAGACAAGTCTCAAAAGTGCATACACTGCCCACCTGGCACTCCAGGTAGGCTAAAGCTAACGCTCATAGTCTTTTGAAAGATTTCAAATAGTGTCAAGGTACTTTTATCCATTTTCTGTGAACCATGCTCCTACTGCTGCTGATTTTATGTCTCCCCCCATAGACCACCAGTGGCAACGAGAGGCTGTACCCCTCCCCTTCGTCCTACATCCACGAGAACCACCTGCAGCTCTTTGAGTTTGTGGGGAAGATGCTCGGAAAAGCCATGTATGAGGTGTGTCTGCGCTCACAGAGGATGTTATTCATGTGAAATTACCATATATGTAACAAGAATGACTTATTTTAAAGCCACAAGCCCAACTCACCACTTTTTCCCCCTATAATGCTGAGGGATGGGTCTGGAGGAATGTTGCCACAATTTATAGATGGAGCATTCGACGCAAAGCCTGATAGTCCATGAGATCAACGTGTGTGTGTGTTTTTCAGGGTATCGTGGTAGACGTACCCTTCGCCTCCTTCTTCCTCAGCCAGGTCATGGGCCACCATCACAGCACTTTCTACAGCTCCATTGATGAGCTGCCCTCCCTGGACTCTGAGTTCTACAAGAACCTCACCTCCATTAAGGTCAGAACCCCCCCCCCCCCCCCCCCCCACACACAGACACCAACACACACACACACACACACACACACTGATAAGTCGTTTAGTTCCTGGGATCATGTTCATTACAGCACGCAATGGAAAACGTTTCAAAACAATTTACAACTGAAAGGGAGTTTTTGTTGTTGTACAAGTCCAGGTGGTCCTTTCTCCCTGTTTGTCTGTTTTGTTTTTGCTTGGTGCCTGATGAACACGACCCTGGTTTATGGTGACCGCTATTTTGATTTGAGAAGGTTTTTTTGCTTTGCTGTTATCCGTCGCTACTTTCTGTGATCAATATCATTCCGAAGTTGTGGAAGTCGACTCAAAATAGTCCTTTGATCTTCGTCTTGTCCTTTTCCAGCGCTACGACGGGGATGTTGGTGATCTAGGACTGACGCTATCGTATGACGAGGATGTTATGGGACAGGTAGAAGCCATAGTTTTTCTCTGAATGTAGAAAAGCAGAACTCTTCTCTCATCTCTTAATACTGTCTTCGTGTCATCGCAGCTGGTCTGTCATGAGCTGATTCCTGGAGGAAAGACGATGCCAGTCACCAATGAAAACAAGTGAGAAAGATGCAGATTCAGTATCTAGAACAAACGAATAGATTTTACATTTGTTGATGTCATTTGGTGTTAACACCCTCGTCCTCTAAACACAAGATTTGTTTATTGTCCCTGTAGTTATAACAAGTTGGGTTGGATGATAACGTGGGGTTCCGTCCGGAAACAACCCCCAGCCCCTACACCCGGCCCTTTGACACTTGTGGAGATCTGATAGGTGTAAGCAATATGGTGTATGTCCTACCAAGCCTATCACAGGGCAAGGAAGATGTACTAGCATATTACTTATTATACCTATCAAAACCTTTCAGTTCTCCATAAGTACCTAGGCGGAAGGGCTAGAGGGTTGCTTCTAGACAGTCCCAGGGTTCTCCCCAAAGAATGTAAATATTCGCTGTGCCATCTTGTGGACTGTCTGCACCACTATGTTAAAAAGTGAAGGAAATGTTTGGCTCTAGATTACAGGAAATGCCCCCCCTGGGCCTCCCCCCGCAGTACTCGGCAGCACCACCTTGTTAAAAAATGCTGGGGAGAAAACTGAGGCCCATGGTGTTCCGAGTCTGACTTAACCTCACCTTTGACCTTGTCCGTGTTGCAGGATCAGCTATATCCACCTGATGGCGCACTTCCGCATGCACACGCAGATAAAAGAGCAAACGGCAGCTTTCATCCGAGGGTTCCGCAGCATCATCAACCCTGAGTGGCTGCACATGTTCTCCACCCCCGAGGTCCAGCGCCTTGTCTCCGGGGACAATGCCGAGATAGACCTGGACGACCTCAAGTGCGTGACCTTCGACCCCCTTTCCCCTCGATCAGCCCTTCGACCTGCTAATTCCCAAACATTTTAGGGAAATCCTGAAATCCTATAATCCTAGGTTTGAATGTCCCATTTGATTGGGTAACGGACAATGAGTTGACTGTGTAAGGTTGTAAAGCCAAGGTTAAGGTGCTTGCTGACATGGTCTCTCTCGCTCTCTCTTTCCCACCCGCTCTCTCTCCTGTTGTCAGGAAACACACAGTGTACTATGGAGGTTTCCACAGCAGCCATCGGGTCATCATCTGGCTGTGGGACATCCTGTCCAGTGACTTCTCCTCTGAGGAAAGGGCCATGTTCCTCAAGGTAATAACAACCCCCAAATGTTACTATACTGAACAAAAATATGAATGCAACATGTAAAGTGTTGGTCCCATGTTTCATGAGCTGAAATAAAAGATCCCAGAAATGTTCCAAATGTACAAAAAGCTTATTTTTCAAAAATGTTTCTTTACAAACCTGTTGGTGAGCATTTCACCTTTTCCAAGATAATCCACCCACCTGGCAGGTGTGGCATATCAAAAAGCTGATTAAATAGCATGATCATGACACAGGTGCACCTTGTGCTGGGGACAATAAAATGCCACTCTCTAAAATGTACAGTTTTGTCACACAACACAATGACACAGATGTCTCAAGTTTTTAGGGAGTGTTCAATTGGCATGCTGACTACAGGAATGTCCACCAAAGCTGTTGCCAGAGAATTGAATGTTAATTTCTCTACCATAAGCCGCCTCCGATGTCGTTTTATAGAATTTGGCAGTATATCCAACCAGCCTCACAACCGCAGACCACGTGTAACCACGCCAGCTCAGGATCTCCACATCCGGCTTCTTCACCTGTGGGATCGTCTGAGTGGAGGGTGGTTCTGAGGAGTCTGTAATAAAGCCCTTTTGTGGAGGAAAAAGTCATTATGATTGGCTGGGCCTGGCTTCCCAGTGGGTGGGCCTGGTTACCAATTGGGTGGGCCTATTTTGTTCAGTATAAAATGCTGTTTTACTATTCATGCGTTAACTGCATTACGTTGGGTTGCGGGGCTGTCAGTTTGAGACCCCTGCTCTAGGGGTCTGCACTTGTATAGACCTGTTATGTGATCCTCCGTTGTTGTTGTTCTGCTTTTACAGTTTGTCACCAGCTGTTCGAGACCACCCCTCCTGGGTTTTGCCTACCTCAAGCCCCCTTTCTCCATTCGCTGTGTGGAGGTGTCCGATGATCAGGTGAGAACACTTGGATGATTGGAGTCCTAAGCCACATGTTTGTTTAAAAAAAAAATATATATATATAATATATATATATATATTTATCGAGGCAAGTCAGTTAAGAACAAATTCTTATTTTCAATGACGGCCTAGGAACATTGGATTAACTGCCTTGTTCAGGGGCAGAACAACAGATTTTTACCTTGTCAGCTCAGGGATTCGATCTAGCAACCTTTCGGTTACTGGCCCAACGCTCTAACCACTAGGCTACCTGCCGCCCCAGCACACAAAACCAGTACGCCTACTACTCTCCATTAAACTTTGTCATTTTAGTTGAAGAACTTAGGTTTGGGAAGTCAGTCCCTTGAGACTACTTTGGTTCTCTGTGTGTTTATGTGTGCACGCTCCTGTCACCTGTCTCTCTCTAGGACACGGGGGACACCCTGGGCAGTGTCCTGCGGGGTTTCTTCACCATCCGGAAGAAGGAGCCTGGCGGCCGCCTCCCCACCTCGTCCACCTGCTTCAACCTGCTCAAGCTGCCTAACTACAGCAAGAAGAGCATCCTGCGTGACAAGCTCCGCTATGCCATCAGTATGAACACAGGTTTTGAGCTCTCCTAAAATAAACCCCCTGCTCGTGGTCTACTGCCAGCAAACCTAAAGGATAAACAACTAAAGAGCATCCTCCTTACCCAGGCTAGGGGAGGCAGCCGGTCAAGTCAGTGGAGCTTCACCAAAGCTGAAGGCGAAACAAATAGGATACCCCCCTTAACCTTGATCCCAGCCTAGGAAACCAGAAGAGCTCCACCCTCTTTTACCCCAATCAGTCTGGATTCTGGAAACTCCACCCACCCCAAGGGCTTTCAACCCTATTTGCTGCCTGTGCAACCATGGTAACATATTTTCTGACCAGTGGCAGTCACTGCCCATGTGAGTTTATTTAATTTTTTTATAGACAAGTAGCTAAAG
Organism: Salmo trutta; assembly: GCF_901001165.1. Lineage (NCBI taxonomy): Eukaryota > Metazoa > Chordata > Actinopteri > Salmoniformes > Salmonidae > Salmo > Salmo trutta. Next base: position 8,722,252 of record NC_042965.1, read on the forward strand.
AAATTGTGGGAACAGCACAATTGAAACAGTCACTCTTTACTCTCACACACCCGAAAACCAAACCCATGCTAATAATCGTAACAAGGAGGAATGTTTAACCTAACACATTGCTGAACTAAAATGGCTCAGTGTCTTACGATTTCTTCTCAGGCTTAACAGAACGATACTTGGATCTAGCACTCCCACGTCAAACAAACTGGAAAGCAATATAGATGCAATGCAAGCCATTACACACGATAAGACTCCTCACTGGAGCAAAATCATAGGAAGCTTTGTTCTCCCTGCTGGAATAGGATGTTACCCGAGCAACTTTCCGCTGTCATTCGGTGAGTCTTAATAACCTTGTTTAACATGACGAAAGCACCTTTTCATAAAGAGACGACAAGTCACTGCCTCATGTTCAAGAACAAGTTCTGACCACGGAGATATGGTCACGTGTTGGCGCCTGTGTCGTATCTGTTTATTCTCCCTCATGGGTTAATTAAGGAATTAAATCTGATGATCGGTCTCTCTCCACATACACGCACTACAGTCAGTCACCTGACAACAGCATTGGAGCCTGTATGTCTCTGTTCTCTAATGTATTAGAATTCATGTTACACAGCAATGCATTTGTGACCCAAAGTGATGCCATCAATACTTAAACCAAACTCCATGCTGTTATTTGATACCAGATGTCCCGTTATCTTCTGTCATGGTTCCAGAGTCTTTTTTTCTTGTTGTGTTTGAAAATGGATAATACAGTGGCTCTGGAATGTTTTGCTCTGAAATATCTGGGTCCTCTAACTCCAGCAGACACAACATTGACAACCATTTTTTTTCTCCACTTAGTATGTCGCTATTTTGTGACATTCCCAAACTAATCTGTTACAGTGAAGTCAATCATGAACATTTCTCTATATCCACTAGGATTGGCCATGCCTCTTTGGAATGGAATCAAGCCATGAACACATAGGACAAGGTATTTATAAGGACTTGAGCCTGCTTACAGACAATTGAATTCCCATGCTACCTTTACCGCCACTGAACCGTCCAACCCAGGAAGGTTTGGTGTCAAACATGTACTGATTCTTCCTTGTGTCTGGTGACCTTACAGCCACGTGGAAAAAGGGATACACAGGGAGCAAACCATACTATTTGTCATGGGCTGTCTGATCATGTGAATCTGAAAGCATTGCTTTTGTGTCTCTCTCTACCCTCTCCTTTCTTACCCACTCTCTCTTGCACATAAAACCCTGCTCTTTTTGTGAGGTGAGGGGGGGACACCATTTTTTTTCTAAAGATCGGAAATAATTATACCATGCAAAACGTCAAAGGGTCAAATAAAAAGAGACAATTTGGGGCAGTTGTTAGTGACATCAAATCAAATTTATTTATATAGCCCTTCGTACATCAGCTGAAATCTCAAAGTGCTGTACAGAAACCCAGCCTAAAACCCCAAACAGCAAGCAATGCATGTGAAAGAAGCACGGTGGCTGGGAAAAACTCCCTAGGAAAAACTCCTGAGAAAGGCCAAAAACCTAGGAAGAAACCTAGAGAGGAACCAGGCTATGAGGGGTGACCAGTCCTCTTCTGGCTGTGCCGGGTGGATATTATAACAGAACATGGTCAAGATGTTAAAATGTTCGTAAATGACCAGCATGGTCAAATAATAATAATCATAGTAATTGTCGAGGGTGCAACAAGCACGTCCGGTGAACAGGTCAGGGTTCCGTAGCCGCAGGCAGAACAGTTGAAACTGGAGCAGCAGCATTGGCCAGTTCCAACGTCAAGGTGGTTGGAGACAAGGCAGCAAAGGGTGTTGAGTTTTACTAATGTGAAAGATAAACGGGCTGATTTTAAAAGCAATAGCCTATTTGTTGATTCAGTATTTTATGCAAAACTGTTTCATGAGGGGTGTATGTGTGCGCTGAGTGGTGTGCGCTGAGTGGTTGTCAGAACCATAGACATGACTCTGGTTGTGGTCATAAAAAACAGAGAATAAAGCCTTTTCAAGCACCATTAATAACTATCTCTTATATATCCTGGCCGCTAGTTAACAGAACAACTCCGTTCTGATGATTATACAGGCATTTTATGGGCATTAAACAAGGTTCTATATGGTTTTGTATTGCTTTGCTAACTGAAATCTGTGCTCAATGTGTCTGTGTATAGGAATATTAAGGGGGTACAACCTACCTGTACAGGCATTTCCCCCCATTTATAAATGCCATCAATCTCATTGACAAATAGAAATGACAACTTGTCTTAGTGACTCTATGGGAAGACCTTACCTCAATGTTCACTCTGTTGTGATCACTGCGATATATTTCCTTAATTCCCAAGGGCCTCTGACTAATCAGTGCTCATTCCCTTACAAAAAAAGATTGTCGTTTTGAAAATGCAGTAAAAATGCAGTAACTGCAGTTGACTGGTATCTTGAACTGCAGTTACACTGCAAAATTACTGCAGTAAACAAAAGTGTTCTTTTGGAGTCAGTATTTGCAGCATACTGCAGTTATACTGCAATCTGACTGCATTTTTTTTCACTTCAGTGGTGCCAGTCTGACTAAAGTTACCCATTTATTTCAATCAATTGTTTCAGCAGCCTGAAATGGGTTAGAAATGAATCATGGAATGGAAATGGTCAGTGTCCCAGAGAAGACTGGAAGATTCTTCACAGGCTCTGCCAGGTGTTTTAATGGGGGCACTCCTCCGTTTTAAACGATGTCATGAAATCTCCCTATATCTTTTTATGAATTAGAAGAAAAATAAATCCAGGAAATGTGCAACATACTTCTATGAAAGTACTGTCCCCTCACAATTTGTTAAGTGTCTTTGGAACTGGTTGCACTATGTGAAATACAGGTAATTGAAAACTCTATTTCAATGTAAAACATGTTTGTGTAAGATACTATTTATTCTGTAAAAACAGTAACATAATTGTTATGTTAACCATAATTATTCTAAAAACGTTACTTATCAACTGAAGTTAGTGTGTCTTGGTTTTATTTCTAGAGGAATCAAGCCATTTATTTTCTCACTTCAGGACAAGTTCTGTATAGCCCAGAACGGTATTTATTTATTAAATAATGATATGACAGTTGTGAAGAACAGGTTCTGTCAGTTCCATAGAGATAAAGATGAATCCTCTATCTGCCATTATAGGGTCTGACACACCATGGGCAGTGCCATTGAGTTATCTCCATTTTAACGTAGTACATTCCCTTCTTCACGATTGGCTGATCCTTCCTGATGACCCGGTTGGACATGACTCCAGGTATTCAGGAGGGATCAGCCAATGAAGATGCAAGTCACACCCAGTTGACTACGTTAAAATGGTGGAAGCCCTCAATGGCCTGCCTATGCTAAAATTGCCTTTTGGCCACTAGAGGCCTCTATCATTCTCTATGGTCAGTTCTCTATGAATGTCGTTACTATCTGCAAAGTTTGATTGTGTCACATGCTGGTTTATACTGTGCACACCCAAAACACCCCAATCTGTCAGTCGACTCTGACGTTTGGGTTGTGAGCATCAATGCGTCCTTTTCAGAAACAGTTGTTTGTTTTTCCGATCATTTTATCCCCAAAAAAACATGAGTATCCCTCCAAGTCCTTCTCCAACGCGCTGGTTCAAAGCTTTGCGGAGGTAAGTGCATTAAAACTCGTCAGACGCATCGAAAATCGCTGTCAAAATTCACTTGAATTACTTTATTACTACCAATCTGTAATGTTTTGATTTACTTTTCTTTGTCAATCTTAAGGCTATTGTTCATCTTTGAGATCAATATTACTTTCAGAAAGTTAAGGAGACGGGATCGAACAACTTGAATTTCTTAATCACATCTTTGACTAATTTACTTGCATTGCCTGATTTGGAGTCATTTCCCTCTGACACTGGGGGTTTAATGGTATGCTTACTGCCCAGGGTCTGTCCTCTGTTTAGTATACACTTTTTTCAGCAGGCTTATGTCTGTTCGAGAGGTAAACATTCTACAGCATTAGTGGGAAAGCAAGAGCATGCTATGCATGCAAGAGTAATGGTCGCCTGACATGCAGAAGGTATACTGAATTATGATTTGTTATGGACTACTACAGAACTTGTTTGGTTTACACATAAGAATACACTGGCTTTTGTCTGTGTTGCAGGACCAGGCTGGGGAGCCCTGCATGAAGACCTATCTTTTAGAATGTGTGGAGGGTGAATGGGCAACTGGATATGGTTGTAGGTGCCAGGGGCACCGGTTTGTGAACACCCCTTCAAATTAGTTGATTTGGCTATTTCATTCACACCTGTTGCTGACAGGTGTATAAAATTGAGCACACAGCCATGCAATCTCCATAGTCAAACATTGGTGGTAGAATAGCCTGTACTCAAGCTCTGTGACTTTCAATGTGACACCGTCATAGGATGCCACCTTTACAAGTCAGTTTGTCATATTTTTGCCCTGCTAGAGCTGCCCCGGTCAACTGTAAGTGGTGTTGTTGCCGCTTTACAATATCTAGGAGAATCAGCAGCTAAGTGGTAGGCTACACAAGCTCACAGAACGGGACGGACGAGTGCTGAAGTGTGTAAAAATCGTCTGTCCTGCATTACAAAATTCACTAACGATCAACGGCAGCCCAATAACTTCATCGGGAGCTTCATGAAATGGGTTTCTGTGGCCGAGCAGCTGCACACAAGCCTAAGATCACCATGCGCTTGCTGCCTTTGGACTCTGGAGCAGTGGAAACATGTTCACTGGGGTGATGACTGACGCTTCACAATCTGGCAGTCCGACGGACGAATCTGGGTTTGGCGGATGCCAGGAGAACACTACCTGCCCGAATGCATACTGCCAACTATAAAGTTCGGTAGAGGAGGAATAATGGTCTGTGACTGTTTTTCATGGTTCGGCCTAGTCCCCTTAGTTCCAGTGAATGGAAATCTTAACGCTACAGCATACAATTATATTCTACACGATTCTGTGCTTTACATTTTTGGGCAACCGTTTGGGGAAGGCCCTTTCCTGTTTCAGCATGACAATGTCCCTGTGCACAAAGCGAGGTCCATACAGAAATGGTTTGTCGAGATCGGTGTGGAAGAATTGACTGGCCTGCACAGAGCCCTGACCTCAATCCCATCGAACACCTTTGGGATGAATTGGAACGCCGACTGCGAGCCAGGCCTCAGTGCCCGACCTCACTAATGCTCTTGTGGCGGAATGGAAGCATGTCCCTGTGTAACAGTTTAGCTTCCGCAACAGTGTTCCAACATCTAGTGGAAAGCCTTCCCAGAAGAGTGGAGGCAGTTTTATCATATAGTAGGTCATGTGGGTTGAAAGTTTTTTTTTTTTTTTTTTTTTTCTCAGACAGACATGAAGGTCATAGTGTTCTAGGGGGGGAAACACGACATTAATAAAATATTGCCGTCTTGCTAGATTGATGACTAAACCCATACCTAAACAGTTAATCTTAACGAACAGTAAATTGAGACCACGACTGACTTCCTAAGGGGGGGGGCTTGTTCCTAGAAAAGGCAGGGATTATACACATACTATACGCTGCTCCAATGACAGGGTCCGGCAGAGCCTGATGGTGGTCCTGCCTTTTCGGGGTGTAGGTTGGTTCTAGAATAGTCTGGGTCAGATCGCTGCCTCTGGTCTTCAATCTTTTCTCAGTGCGGAGACATGGGTCACGCTCAGTAAGGCAGAATGTTTTTGTAGCAGAAAGCAAAATGTGTTATTGGGACAAAAACAATAGTATCTCCCTTTTTTCAAAACATTTGCTCCCTACTGAGCACAACCCTGGGCTTTTGATCTACTCTTCCATAATGTCTGGTAAGCAGCACCATAGTAAATGAATAAATACGTAAATATTGTCACATACACATGAAAGGTGAAGTGAATTGTGTTTTTACAGGGTCAGCCATAGTAGTACGGTGACCCTGGAGCAAATTAGGGTTAAGTGCAATAATCCTTTATTTTTTTAAACCTTCTCACACAGGAAATCATGCCTGCTCAATCACCTACCTGCATTACCCGCCATACGAGGACCACAATCTGTCTCTCATGACTTGGGCCAGAAGCATTTCCCAGAAGAGCCAGGCCTGGTGCCAGATACTGTGAGCTGGAAGACGGAGCTCTTTTCACAATACAGAGCCGTACTGGGCTGAGCTGTACTATGCTTGCTTGGTTAAACATCCACCATAGTTGTTGAAACGATGTTGGAAAGCCAAGTGTGAAATGAGGATGCCTGAACCTACAGTACAGTTCTGAGAACCAGTTGTAACAGGTCTCCAATATGACCTTCAGCACTTTACGTTTGAGATGTAGAAGATAATGGTAATGTGATGATGAAAAAACAAGTTCATTTACTGCAGCATCAGATGACAGCATAAGAGTTTGTAGAAAAACTATACAGGTTTATGATCATTCAATAGAGTCATCTGTTTTCATTAGAAAAGTGTACTTTCTGATGCCAAGTGATACAGCTAGTCATCCAGTTCTCTGAAACTCGTGATAAAGAAATTGTATTGAAAGCTTCTTGTGTTACAACCTGTGCTTCATATACAGGATTATAACTTGTGTGCTTCATTACATAATTACACTTCATTTTATTTTTATCCTGTTCAAAAATGGTTATTGCATCAATTTAAAAAGTTAACCACATGACATTAAAAGTAAAGTGTCAGTACGTTTAGATTTTGCCTCTGGCGAAGTCGAATTTGGATTCAAGTCTTTATTTGAAATGTAGGAAAAGTTCCATCATGAGATACAGTATTTAAACTTAGTTTGATGGGTCTGTCTTTCACATAAAGCAATCCGATTTGATTAATTCAACCTAGAAGCAGAACAAATGTTGTTCCAAAGGTCCCCGGTTTGTTCTTTCACGTGTGGACGTGTGTCACTCAGGTCTTTTGTAGATCGTCTCCTCGTTGCCTTCTTTCATGGCTATGTACCTGGCCACTGTGAACAGGTAGTCGCTCAATCTATGGGAAGACGGGAGGTAAATGATTATCAGCAAGAGTTCACCACTTCCTTAAAAACGCACGATAATACATCTGCACATTTACACAAAGGAACATACCTGTTCAAATATTTGGCAACATCAGGATCGGCCTCACCTGACCGCACAATAGGGGAAACGCTGGAAAGATAAGACAAGTGTTATGGCTGTTTCTGGGGCTATGTTCAGGATCACAATGTTATACAGTGTTGGGTCTAAACAACCGTATGATTCGTTGGACCTCACCTGCGTTCTGCTCGGCGACACACTGTCCGTGCTATGTGGAGGGCCGCACTGCTCTTTCCTCCAGACTAACCAGACAGAGAAGTTAAGATAAAACGCATCAAACTAAATATGCATAGACAATGTATTCACCCACAAAGGGACCTTATGAATAACACCAATATATACAGTGCATTCGGAAAGTATTCGGACCCCTTGACAATACTTTCAAGGTAAAACAGCATGAGGCACTGTGATTTGTGAATCTATGTGTAAAGCAACTCAATGCATGTGTATGGACTTGTACTACAGTGCATTTGGAGTATTCAGACCACTTGACTTTTTCCACATTGTTACATTACAGCTACATTCTAAAATGAACATTTTTCCTCAATCTACACACAATACCCCATAATGATGAAGCAAACATTTTTGCAAATGTATTAAAATTAAATAAAAACATACCTTATTTACATAAGTATTCAGACCCTTTGCTATGAGACTCAAAATTGAGCTCAGGTGCATCCTGTTTCCATTGATCATCCTTGATGTTTCTATAACTTGATTGGAGTCCACCTGTGGTAAACCCAATTGATTGAACATGATTTGGAAAGGCACACACGTCTATATAAGGTCCCACAGTTGACAATGAATGTCAGAGCAAAAACCAAGCTATGAGGTCGAAGGAATTGTCCGTAGAGCTCCGAGACAGGATTGTGTGGATCTGAGGAAGGGTACCAAAAAAAAAACGTCTGCAGTATTGAAGGTCCCCATCATTCTTAAATCGAAGAAGTTTGGAACCACCAAGACTCTTCCTAGAGCTGGCCGCCCGGCCAAACTGAACAATCGGGGGAGAAGGGTCTTGGTCAGGGAGGTGACCAAAAACCCTGACAGAGCTCTAGAGTTCCTCTGTGGAGATGGGAGAACCTTCCAGAAGGACAACCATCTATGCAGCACTCCATCAATCAGGCCTTTATGGTAGAGTGGCCAGACAGAAGCCACTCCTCAGCAAAAGGCACATGACAGCAAGCTTGGAGTTTGCCCAAAGGCACCTAAAGGACTAAGACCATGAGAAACAAGATTCTCTGGTCTGATGAAACCAAGTTTGAACTCTTTGGCCTGAATGCCAAACGTCACATCTGGAAGAAACCTGGCATCATCCCTACGGTGAAGCATGGTGGTGGCAGCATCATACTGTGGGGATGTTTTTCAGTGGCAGGGACATGGAGACTAATCAGGATCGAGGGAAATATGAACGGAGCAAAGTACAGAGATCCTTGATGAAAACCTGCTCCAGGGCACTCAGGACCTCAGACTGGGGCAAAGGTTCACCTTGCAACAGGACAACGACCCTGAGCACACAGCCAAGACAACTCAGGAGTGGCTTCGGGACAAGTCTTAATGTTCTTGAGTGGCCGAGCCAGATGCCGGACTTGAACCTGATCAAAACGTCTCTGGAGAGACCTGAAAATAGTTGTGCAGCAACGCTCCCCATCACACCGATCTGCAGCTTAAGAGCATCTGCCGAGAAGAATGGGAGAAACTCCCAAAATACAAGTGTGCGAAGCTTTCAGTGTCATACCAAAGAAGACTTGAGGCTGTAATAGCTGCTTCAACAAAGTACTGACTAAAGGGTCTGAATACTTATGTAAATGTGATTTTTTTTTTTTTATACATTTGCAAAAATGTCTAAACCTGTTTTTGCTTTGTCATTATGGGGTATTGTGTGTAGATGAGAGAAATTTGAATCAATTTTAGAATAAGGCTGTAAACTAACAAAATGTGGAAAAAGTCAAGGGGTCTGAATACTTTCCGGATGCACTGTAGTACAAGTCCATACAAATGCATTGAGTTGCTTTACACATGGATTCACAAATACAATTACAGTACCTCATCTGCCTCATGCTATTTTACCTTGAAGGTATTGTTAGCTCATGTATTTGGAATATGAACCCCTAAGCCTCTCACAATTCCACATCACATTATAAATAACATTTCAGTTTTCTAAAAGGTTCATCCAGTGTGTGAGTGCTTACAGGTAATATGAAGCTTGTCAGTGGTGGTAGCTTCTCTGTGAACTCATCAATCCAGCTTTCAAGGTCTGCCACTGGTTGGGAACTGAACTTAGTTTTTTCTGTTGACAAGAGTGAGAGAGAACATAAGGACAATGAGAAGACCATTGACTGGGGTGAGCTGTGTGGAATGATTCTTCAAAATGATTTTACACAAAGCCATTTACTTATATGACTTTCTCGTGCAGATGACAGAGGTGTGGCAATGTTGGATCCCACATCTTGTAAGACACACTGAATCTGTGGGGTTAGAAGGGTAAACATTGAGTAAAAGATAACGTTCATCATTACTCCCCCAAAATGAACTGAAAAAGTTACAACTCTGACCTTCTCCAGCTGATCTGTGAACGTATGGCCTTTATCGATACAAAACTCTCTGGCCAAGCTGTAGAAGACAACACAAGACGGTGAATAAATTCCGTAAGGGGGAACAAAGCATAATACCCAATAGAAGGAATGGACATCACATTACCCTATCGCTGATGACAACTCATCCGTTGTTCCCAATGCTTCAAACACACAATCTTCCTTGGGTCTTCTCTCTCCAGTGTAAGTGCTAGAGAAACCTTTGGCAATGACAGGAAGATGATAAACAAAGCATTCTTTGTTGAAATTACCATATGATGTGCAATGACTTGTTTGCATACTCACCTTTATCACCAGTTTTAGTGTATATTTTGGGGATCCTGCTTTCTCCATCAGTTTTGGAGGCATAACTTTACAGGAGAAAAATATGAATCAAGAGCTTTATGCTAGCTTGGCTATCAGTGCAGGCAAGATCATTTCAGCTGTCCGTCTGTAGGCAACATTATTGGCTAGCATAGTTAGCCGTCATCTACAACAATTTCAGGTGTGTTTCTTATCCCATTCTCTTGCACTACCTGTGTGACTAGTACTAACGTTATATGTGTATCAGAGGAGGCTGATGGGAGGAGCTATAGGAGGACAGGCTCATTGTAATGGCTGTTATAGAATAAATCAAGGGTATTAAACATATGCAAACCACATGTTTGACTCCGTTCCATTTATCCAATTCCATCCATTAATGAACCCGTCCTCCTATAACTCTTCCCATCAGCCTCCACTGGTGTATAGCTTAACTGTGTGTCAAATAACTGTGGCACATAGCTAGCTAGCTACCAAACAAGATAAAATATTTGTATAAGCGATGGTCCATACAGCTACCTTCTTTCTGATCCAAATGATGTCTTCGTCCAAGTCACAGCTAAACATTTGCCAGTCCTTGTTAGGATACAACGTAGGTGAGATGGTTTGGTAATCATTGAAGCCATGTTTACATAAAATAAAAACGCGCGTTGTTCCTCTTGTTTATCGGTGGTATCCGTAGGTGGGTGGGATGGACATCTCATCGCACGACCAATGGCACGAGGGCGAGAGTAGGATGTTGATTGGCTAGCAAAATATCTGTACATCTCACCTCTCGTGCTGATTGGACGTGAAGCAGAGATACGGCCCGCTGGCTGCGTGCGTTGTGTTGACAGTTCACTGTCGCATGATGTTTCCAATATTATTACGGTTAGCAAGCTATTTAAGTGGCAACAGCTTCAAAATGACGTTTTATCCCTTTTAAAAATACATCGGGATTGTGTATAGACGACCCCTCATCATTCGGAGGTGTTGAGGTATTACTAATAATAGCTAGAGAACGTTTTCCTGGCGAATTGTCTGGAGGCTAGCTAGCTAGTTACCTGGCTAACAACTAATAATTGACTTAGCAAATGAACTGTAATAAAACGTAGCCCGCTATCAGAATGCAAATCAAGGAATGTATCATGTCTGCACCTGGGAAAGCTATCCTGCACGGAGAACACGCTGTCGTGCATGGCAATGTAAGTACAGTAACGTTGGAGCTCAGTATCATCAGTGGACCACCTAGCTAGCGTCTGCCTTCTTGTGTTACAGCCTGAATTCAAAATTGATTCAATATAATTTCTCACCCATCAACGCACAATACTCCATAACAACAAAGTGAAAACATGTTTAGACATTTTAGCAAATGTATTGAGAATGAAATGGAGAAATCTCATTTAAATAACTATTCACATCCCTGAGTCAATACTTTGTAGAAGCACCTTTACAGCTTTGAGTCGTCTTGAGTATGTCTGTATAAGCTTTGCATATCTGGATATGGGGATTTTATCCCATTCTTCCTTGCACATTTTCTCAACCTCTTAAGTTAGATGGGGAGTGGCGGTGAACAGCAATCTTCAAGTCTTTCCACATACTTGAGATTCAAGTCTGGGCTTTGGCTGGGCCTCGCAAGGATTTTCACAGTCTTGTTCTGAAGCCATTCCAGCCTTGCTTTGGCTGTATGCTTGGGGGGCATTGCCCTGTTGGAATGTACATATTTGCCCCAGTCTGAGATCGTTTGCACTCAGAAGCAGTTTCTCATTAAGGATTTGCCTGTATTTGGCTCCAGACAGTGTTCCCTTTAGCCTTACCAGTCTCCCAGTCCCTACCACTGAAAAGCATCCCCATAGCATGATGCTGCCACCACCGTGCTTCACGGTAGGGATGGTGTTAGATGGGCTTTGCATTCAGGTCAGAGTTACATTTTTGTCTCATCAGTCCAGAGTCTTTTACCTTATGCCCTGTCTTTCACATGCCTTTTTGTAAACTCAAGGTGTGCTGTCATGCCTTTTTCTCAGGAGTGACTTCTATCTGGCCATTCGCCCATAAAGCCCAGATTGGTGAAGTGCTGTAGAGACTGTTGTCCTTCTATCAGGTTCTCCCATCTCAGCCAAGGAACTCTGTAGTTCTGTCAGAGTGGTCGGGTTCTTGGTCACCTTCCTGATCAAGGTCCTTCTTGCCCGGTTGTTCAGTTTGGTTGGATGGCCAGCTCTAGGCAGAGTCTGGGTAGTGACATATTTTTTCAATTTCCCAATGATGCAGACCACTGTGCTCTTAGACATGTTCAACACTGGAAATTATTGTATACCCTTCCCCAGATATGCCTCATCACAATTCTAAGTTGGACCCATTCCAAAATGGACCTGAGGAGAACTAGACCTGGTCGGATCCAGACCCGTTCCGATCTGAGCCGAGTGAGGGATGCAGCAGAATTGTTTTATTTTTTATTAAAGGGAGAGGATGGAGGGAGAGATGTGCCGCTCTAGCAGGCAGGGAGGGGCCGTACTGTGAGCGAGTGACACGGGGAGGAGGAAGCGAGAGATGAGACAGCAACCAACCAAGCTGACTCGTGCTATAGTAGGCTAATAGCTGCCATCGCTAGATTATTTATCATTGTATGATTACGTAGTATCTGTCTTGACTGGATCAAACCGTGAGAAGTTAGCTAGGTAGGCTAACTGAGGCTGCAGTGCATGCATTTTCTAATCCTAGAGTTACAAATAACTCCATTCAGAATATTAACTAGCAGTCTACCTGTTGGCTCTTGGTCGTTTTAGCCTATCCTTCTCCTTTAACTTATAATTTCGTCAATTTAATTCCATCTTCCATTGATTAGATATCTCCTAACTTTTGCAACACACAGAGCGAGGCTCTATGACTGTAGCCTATTGCCGCTTTGATGACCCATGGGTTGGCCAACAACAAGCGCCACGCTCCACTCTTGTAAAAAGCAAGAGCAGCAGCATAAATGATACCATTTCTCTCTTGCTCTCTACTGCAGCAGTCGCGTTCAGATCCTTCCGGACAAGTCAGTCAAAATTACACATACCTTAGACCCGTGACAATCATATCAAATCCAACCCAGACCTGTGACATTATTTAGAATTCTGGGTCCAGGATCGGGTCTCGGGTATTCGTATACAGGTGGATTCGTGAAGAGCTCTACTGGACATTTCGCTGCAGTTGGGTTGCAATGACTGTGGGCGGAGTGTACCTCCGACTACATCGAGTCGCTGTCAGTTGATATGGGGAAACAGTCGGTGGTTGTATTTGATTAACGGTTTATAAAAAAAAAAGAGATTTCAGCAAACAAAGGCACACAGCTACAGAGGACAAACATAGGTAGAATTAATATTTTTAGAAGTATCGACTGACAATGACTCGACGTAGTCGGAGATACAGTCCACACACTTGTCTACCACTCAACTCCATTGATTTGATGTAACTACATCGCGGAGTTGAGAAACCCTCAGCTAGCCAATGAAGTAGAATTATTTGCTAGAATCAACAAACACAATTTGAGCCTAAGGGTGTTTTCACACTTGGTCCCTTTCAGACAATTTTTGTGAACTCAGTGCTGTTCGCTTACATTTTTGTGCAGTGTGAACACTCCAAAGGAACTCAGACACCTCAAAAGAGCCCCCCGAAGTGAACCGAATGGAGACCATCTCAAGAGATGGGCTGAGTTCGGTTCGCTTGAATTCCTTAGTCCGTTCCCTTTAAGGCGACGTGAAGGCAAAGCTCCCCAGGTTCGCTTGTCATTATTCCCGCACCACACACTAGACTACTGCAACACTGTTTCCCCTGCCATAAACCCTTACACTGGTGCCACACAAGAGAGATGTGCAGTTTCACGGGAAAAAATGTGTAGCCTTTTTTCTTCCCATTAATTGAATATCGTTTATTGGTGGAGTTATCAGACAATACCGATATAGCGGTAAAAGGCCAATATCAGCCGATAATATCGATTAACTTATATATTGGTCGGGCTCTATGTAAAAGGACCCATGAGTACTAACGTGAAGTTTAGGAGCATGTCAAATTGGGTGTCAAATGAAAGCTGAGTAATTAAAAAAAAATAATGTATTAAGGCATTCTTGTCAAACAGTTGGAAAAGGATTCTTAGAAAACATCTACCAGAAAAAGTCTTAAAGGTATTTGAAATACATAAACATAAGAATGTTGAAGCCCCTGCCAAACTATCAACACTTATATTTAGTTCAGGATACTTTTTTTCTGACACCGCCTAGTATACTGGTCCTGGATGGCAGGAAGCTTGGCCCCAGTGATGGATTGGGCCGTACGCACTACCTTCTGTAGCGCCTTACGGTCGGATGTAGAGCAGTTACCATAACAGGTGGTGACGCAACCGGTCAGGATGCTCTCGATACTGCAGCTGTAGAACTTTTTGAGGATCTGGGGACCCATGCCAAATCTTTTCAGTCTCCTGAGGGGGAAAAGGTGTTGTCGTGCCCTCTTCACGACTGCCTTGGTGTGTTTGGACCATGATAGTTCATTGGTGATGTGGACACCAAGGAACTTGAAACTCTCAACCCGCTCCACTACAGCCCCGTCAATGTTAATGATGGCCTGTTCGGCCCTCCTTTTCCTGTAGTCCCCAATCAGCTCCTTTGTCTTGCTCACATTGAGGGAGAGGTTGTTGTCCTGGCACCACACTGACCTCCTCCCTATAGGCTGTCTCATCATTGTCGGTGATCGGGCCTACCACTGTTGTGTCATCAGCAAACTTAAGGATGGTGTTGGAGTCGTGTTTGGCCCTGAAGTCGTGGGTGAACAGGGAGTACAGGAGGGGACTAAGCATGCTCCCCTGAGGGGCCCCGGTGTTGAGGATCAGCGTGGCAGACGTGGTGTTGCCTACCCTTACCACCTGGGGGCGGCCCCAGGAAGTCCAGGATCCAGTTGCAGAGGGAGGTGTTTAGTACCAGGGTCCTTAGCTTAGTGAGGAGCTTTGTGGGCACTATGGTGTTGAACGCTGAGCTGTAGTCAATGAACAGCATTCTCACATAGGTGTTCCTTTTGTCCAGGTGGGAAAGGTCAGTGTTGAGTGCGATTGAGATCATCTGTTGGGGCGGTATGCGAATTGGAGTGGGTCTAGGGTTTCTGGGATGATGGTGTTGATGTGAGCCATGACCAGCCCAGTGCTATGGGGCGGTAGTCATTTAGGCAGGTTACCTTCACATTCTTGGGCACAGGGACTATGGTGGTCTGCTTGCAACATGTAGGTATTAGACTCGGTTAGGGAGAGGTTGAAAATGGCAGTGAAGACACTTGCCAGTTGGTCCGCGCATGCTCTGAGTACACACCCTGGTATCCATCTGGCCCCACGGCCTTGTGAATGTTGACCTGTTTAAAGGTGTTGCTCACATCGGTTACGGGGAACGTGATCACACAGTCGTCCGGAACAGCTAGTGCTCTCATGCATGCTTTAGTGTTGCTTGCCTCAAAGGGAGCATAAAAGGTAAGCGTGCATCACTGGGCAGCTCGTGGCTGGGTTTCCATTTGTAGTCCGTAAGCCCTGCCACATCCGACGAGCGTCAGAGCCGGTGTAGTAGGATTCAATCTTAGTCCTGTATTGACGCTTTGCCTGTTTCATGGTTCATTTGAGGGCATAGTGGGATTTCTTATAAGCATCCAGACTAGTGTCCTGCTCCTTGAAAGCCGCAGATCTAGCCTTTAGCTCGGTGCAGATTATGCCTGTATTCCATGGCTTCTGGTTGGGATATGTACAGTACCAGTAAAAAGTTAGGACACACCTACTCATTCCAGGCTTTTTCTATATTTTTACTATTTTCTACATTGTAGAATATTAGTGAAGGCATCAAAACTATGAAATAACACATGGAATTATGTAGTAACCAATGGTGTTAAAAAATATATTTAATGCTATTTTTCAAAGCAAAGCTGTCATCAAGGAAAAGGGTGGCTACTTTGAAGAATCAGTGTGGAAATAATTTAAACAATCACAATAGAGAAAGACTCATTGAAATAACTTAATGTATGTGTTGCCACCCTAGGGTCACACTACTCAGAGAAAATGTTTAACTTTTATTATTCAAAAACAATAAATATCGTCATACCATCCAATTGTTTTTAAATACTGTGATATATTTTGGTCCTATCACCTAAAAACACAATCTAACCGGTTTTCAAATAATGTTACCTGTATATGCAGTTATCTTAGCCAGCCAGCTAAAGTTAGTTATTTTAGCCTGCTAGCAAGCCTAGCCAGCGAACTAGCCTAGCTAGCCCACCACGGTCGACATAGCTAAGTAGTAAGCCAGGGGACAACTAGTCTAGCAGGAACCCACAGAACACAACAAAAAGCTAGTAAAGATATAAAGTAGAGAGAGCAGAGACTTACCAACTGAAGGCTGAGTTAGCTACCAAAGAAGAGCCAAGGAGAGAAAAGCTTCAGAAGGAAAGGCCATTTAATCCAATGGTAATATAGTGAGGTTAATCCAAAGTAGATAGATTCCAGAGACAAAAATCCAGAGGCAGCATTGGGCACAGGAGACAGTTGGGGTAGGTTCCCTGTTCCTTGTCAATCATTGGCTTATTAGTGAAATCAGCATTCAGACAATATCTTCTTTAAGTAAATCAATCAAACCTTTATTAATGCAATTGCAGACAGAAGTTGACAACGGAAACATAGCACGCATGTTTCAGAGTAAGTTCTGCAAAATAAAAAAGGTCGAAGTCGCTTTAATATGCTTGCAGTCAACTCCTGGTGATGCAACGGCCTACGTCAACACCTTCTACTCATGAGACCAAGCCCATGCATATACAGTTATACAAACTAAGAGGCAGAGACTAGAAAAGAACTGTGGAACAGTATTAAACCTTATAATGCATATATTGCTAATCTGTGGTCCAGGCCCCTATAAATGTAGTAGGGGAGGGTCTTATAGCCCTTCCCCTTCTATTAATACAACATAAGCATAATCAATTATTATAATACTACAATCATTTGGTGCAGCCCCTATCATGACCCCAAGGTGACCCCCATCAAGACAATGGCAAGAGTCAACAATAAAGCCCTATTCGCACAGGACTATTATTACTAGAGAATGTTGGTTATGTAATTATTACCCCAGAATTTCTGTTATTCCAAAGTACGATTGTGACGGGATTATTTTTTTCTTCCAAACTGCCCACTGTAATTGTTTTTTTTTTCAATAAATTGACAGTTATGACGGAAGTGTTGAGATAATATTTGAATTGAGGAAGTGTGATCATAATCATTAGGATATTTTGGCGTTCCGCATTAGAAGACGTCCTAAATTCCCTCCAGCCTTCAGATGTGAGCTAAACAGCGCACTTGCACTTGATATGCATTGTTAGGCTATGAATGAGAAAGTGAACTTGTCACTTCCCATTGTTTAGCTCAGTTTTATGCTGCTTTGCGATCTATTAACAGCAAGGGTTGCATTAAATAGGCACAATATTTTTTTATGATGCATTTGGCATGTTCAATTAATTCATACAAAACATATAAACAAAAGCATTCACTGTGACAGTTGATACATGTAGGCCCTTCATACAGTGCATTCGGAAAGTATTTACTCCATTTTGTTACGTTACAGCCATATTCTAAAATTGATGAAATATATTTTTTTACACATAATACCCCATAATGACAATGCGAAAACAGGTTTAGACATTTTTGCAAAAAAAATAATTAAATACCTTATTTACATAAGTGTTCAGACCCTTTGCTATGAGACTCGAAATTGAGCTCAGCTGCATCCTGTTTCCATTGATCATCCTTGAGATGTTTCTACAACTTGATTGGAGTCCACCTGTGGTAAATTCAATTGATTGGACATGATTTGGAAAGGCCCACACCTGTCTATATAAGGTCACACAGTTGACACTGCACGTCAAAGCAAAAACCAAGCCATGAGGTTGAAGGAATTGTCCGTAGAGCCCCGAGACAGGATTGTGTCGAGGCACAGATCTGGGGAAGGGTACCAACAAAAATTATCCCGCATTGAAGAACACTGTATATATTTTGAATGAAGCTGCAATAGGCTATTCAATTGGATTATTTTCTTACAGTAGTGTATTATCCGCAGTAAACCAAAAACATTACCTCAGGCTACACTGTCACTGAAGATCTGTCAAAAACCCATCATTCATAGTCACACTGTTACTACTGCCTACACCTTAGCTAGCTAGCTTAGATTTCTACTGCATCAATGGATTCGCAGGAAATGGTAATGTTGTGCTGGGAGCTGTTTCAGACAATCAGGGCTGTCAACTTATTGCCGACTACATTTTGACACCTGAGCCAGAGTGTGTGTCCATCAGCGACTCCAGACAGCACAGACACCGAATCAGACGAGCTCACTGAAGTTGAGGCCAAGCCCCTTGAGGAGGCAACTGAGGAAGACCACCTGTTAATGTTGGATCTTTCAATTACGGTGCTTCAGTCGGTCGGGGGGGAATATGTCAGTGATTCTGGACAAGAAATTGAAAAGGTTTGCGAGTTCAGGTGCACTTGCAAGTCCAATGAAGGGAGGCCCTGCTATTTGCTATTTACCCCCGAGGAGATGGTCGAGACGTGACCAGTTTTAATGAACTCACCAATGGTAAGTGATTGCCAATCAACTATTAGTCAAGTTTAGTTTGCTGTGAGTGAGTAATTTGTAGTGTGTGTGTGTGTGTGTGTGTGTGTGTGTGTGTGTGATGAGACAAATAGACTGACTAGCTAGCTAGCCTATTAAAGCCGAGAGAGACCTTAAAATATTTGCAGTAACTTATTCGACCTGTGTGTGTGGTGGGTGCTTATATTTGTCCTAAAGACAGGTTACATAAATGCATGAAATGGCCATCAATAACATGATCAAATACCTTCATATCAATACTAGTAAAACTGTGTGCTGTTTGTGTTCACGTATGCATTTGAATGAGTGCAGGTTGTGTAATTACTGAAATTTGAAAATGTATTGGCTAGACTAGATGACGATGACTGAATGTTAAAGAATTATATATTGTTATGTCTTTATTTTTCCAGAGGAAAAACGAGTAGCTTTTTCCATGAACCTCTGCAAGAAAACGTTCAGCTCTAAAAGGAGCAAACAAACAGAAAGGAAACATCAGAGGACGACATATTTCCATGATGGCCAGCAAATCTGAAGAGAAACATTCAAGTTCTAACACTTAAGCTTTCTTTAGAGTAGTACAACTTGATGTTTTCTGTTATTACTGGAGCTGCAACAGTATTAAAAAGTGAATGAGGTACTTAAGGAAGAGTGAGTAGTAGGCTGTATGATGACTAGAAATAAGAGCTCAATACATTGTTCCTTTCAGTACATATTAAAGGCATGTTTTAAATCATTTATTTTCTGGTTTCAGAATTTCTACAAATAAGCTGACAGCAGTGATAAAGTTCTACAAGGAACAGGGTGTGGTTCCAAGGAAGAAGTAGTGTGGTGGTCGTCTCGCCAGCAAACGGGTGCTGTCCTACGAGGACATTCAGCGAATCGTCCACTATGTCAACAACTTCGCCAATGTCCACGCGATGCCGCTCCCAGGATGGATCCCTGGATTTAAAAAGGCAGACATCCGGGTGCTACTGACAATTTCAGACCAAGTCCTCTGTGTGGCACAAGTACAAAATATTGATGCATGAACTTGGTGTTTTCCTGAATCTTGATACTTAGAATTGTATTAAAAGACTCCCACACAAATTGGATCCAAAAAGACTATCAGTCCTTACTCTCTGGGGATGTGTATGGACATATTTTCTATAACATTTCTCATTTTAGTTGCTGCTTAGAGAGACCAGAGCTTACTCTGACCCTTTCTAGCTCTCATCCCCTCTGTCCTCTTCCCTCTTTTAGCTCTTTTCAGATGTCGTTTACTCTGTGCCCGGGGACGTGTCAGACTGAAAAATTTATTTGCGTATAGCCTATACACATTCTGCGACATGTATTTTATGAAGAGATGTTATTTAACGCGCTAATTATTTATCCTACCAAGCCTTCTCCCCGAATGTAATCTGACATGGAAAAAGTACGGGCCACAACCATGATATGTGCGAGGACTACATGGGATGTGCACGCATTTGTCTGCAAATGCACCACGAACGCGTGCACACCGCATGTAGTCCTCACACATATCATGTTGTGAACATGTGCAGTATGAGTTTCTCTGTCATACATACTGTGTGTACATGTGTGAAAATAAGTGAATGTAGCCAATATCTGTTGCTTGTATGTGTACAAACGTATGTATACATGTATCGTGTATGCATATTCGTGCGTGAGAGCGATGCAGACAGACACTATGTCTGTATAGTTATTGCAAGATGTAATTTTGTGTGTGTGTTAGAAGTAGAATACAGGCACGTCATGTCAATGGATTTCATGGTTTGGTGATACTCAGTATGTAATAGCACCAATGGAAGCTGCTTAGGGGAGGACGGATCATAATAACGGATGGAACAGAGTGAATGGAATGGCGTTAAACGCACAGAAACCATGTGTTTGATATGATTCCGCTCCAGCCATTACCACGAGCCCGTCCTCCCAAATGAAGGTGCCACCAACCTCCTGTGAATGGCACGTAACTCGCCTGATATTTGGAGTAGAGAGAGAGATCATGTTGGTCTCATAAGGAAGCTAACATTCTCTTTCTGTCACTGTATTAAACTCCATGCGTTTTGGGGTCAATGTGACTGATTATGATACAGCAAGTCACATTACCCAAAATATGCTAATTTCAAAGTTGATTCCCACCAAAACTTTATTAATTCACTTAAAATCGGTCTCCCAAAGATGATCTATTGCTTCAGCGAACAGACTATGTGTGAATGGGGCTCTGATGGGCAGCCTCCCTCTTCTCTCTTGAACTATGCCATTACTGGTTAAAGAGACAGCACACATTTTAATAAATTAAGCTAATTTCTATTTAAATGTTGTTGATCAGTCCAATAAAACAAGTTGCAAATGGTAGGGAAACAGATTGTTTCATACTATTTTCTACATTGTAGAATAATAGTCATCAAAACTGTGAAATAACACATGGAATCATGTAGTAACCAAAAAAAGTGTTATACAAATCAAAATATTTTATTTGAGATTAATCAAATAGCCACCCTTTGCCTTGGTGACAGCTTTGCACACTCTTGGCATTCTCT
Organism: Salmo trutta; assembly: GCF_901001165.1. Classification (NCBI taxonomy): domain Eukaryota; kingdom Metazoa; phylum Chordata; class Actinopteri; order Salmoniformes; family Salmonidae; genus Salmo; species Salmo trutta. The sequence continues at coordinate 8,743,327 of NC_042965.1, forward strand.
CAACCAGCTTCATGAGGTAGTCAAATGGAATGCATTTCAATTAACAGGTGTGCCTTAAGTTAATGTGTGGAATTTCTTTCCTTAATGCGTTTGAGCCAATCAGTTGTGTTGTGACAAGGTAGGTGTGGTATACAGAAGATAGCCCTATTTGGTAAAAGACCAAGTCCATATTATGGCAAGAACAGCTCAAATAAGCAAAGAGAAACGACACTCCATCATTACTTTAAGACATGAAGGTCAGTCAGTCTAGAACATTTCAAGAACTTTGAAAGTTTCTTTAAGTGCAGTCTCAAAAACCATCAAGCGCAATGATGAAACTGGCTCTCATGACAACCGCCACAGGAAAGGAAGACCCAGAGTTACCTCTGCTTCAGAGGATAAGTTCATTTTAGTTGCCAGCCTCCAAAATTGCAGCCCAAATAAATGCTTCACAGAGTTCAAGTAACACACACATCTCAACATCGACTGTTCAGAGGAGACTGTGTGAATCAGGCCGTCATGGTTGAATTGCTGCAAAGAAACCACTACTAAAGGACACCAATAAGAAGAAGAGACTCGCTTGGGCCAAGAAACACGAGCAATGGACATTAGACCGGTGGAAAGTTTGTCCATTGGTCTAATGAGTCCAAAATTGAGATTTTTGGTTCCAACCACCGTGTCTTTGTGAGACGCAGCTCTCTACATGTGTGGCTCCCACCGTAAAGCATAGAGGAGGTGGTGTGGGGGTGCTTTGCTGGTGGCACTGTCTGTGATTTATTTAGAATCCAAGGCACACTTAACCAGCATGGCTACCACAGCATTCTGCAGCGATACGCCAGTAGGACTAAGCACAACTGGACAATGACCCAACACACATCCAGGCTGTGTAAGGGTTATTTTGCCAAGAAGGAGAGTGATGGAGTGCTGCATCAGATGTCCTGGCCTCCACAATCCCGCGACCTCAACCAAATTGAGATGGTTTGGGCTGAGTCAGACCGCAGAGTGAAGGAAAAGCAGCCAACAAGTGCTCAGCATATGTGGGAACTCCTTCAAGACTGTTGGGAAAGCATTCCAGGTGAAGCTGGTTTAAGGAATGTCTAGAGTGTGCAAAGATGTCAAGGCAAAGGGTGGCTATTTGAAGAATCTCAAATATAAAATATATTTAGATTTGTTTAAACACTGGTTACTACATGATTACATATGTGTTATTTCATAGTTTGTCTGCACTATTATTCTACAATGTAGAAAATAGAAAAACTCTTGAATGACTAGGTGTTCTAAAACGTTTGACCGGGTAGTGTACATCCAGTGAAATATCTGTCGCGTTGTTCAATCTGTGGTAGGATGTGACAAGTGTACCATTTTTCTTAACGTTTATAAACAGCCATTTTGATCAAGTTTAAACCATAAGAAAAATCCTAAAATGACGTGATTCAGATATGATCCTGCGTTTGACCGCTAGTTGGCAATGCAGTTCAATCTACTGAAGTCCTGGATACCTATCAGACTGCACTCTTACTGCTGTCCCCCACACACTTGGCAACAATGGTAGTTAATGCCGTTTTAGGTTTCCTGCTGTGTGCCTCTCCTCCATGTTCTCAGTACATGGGCTGTGTGATGGCTCGTTTCAGTGATGCATGACAGCGTGTTCATAGATGTCCAACAATCTCTTGTTAACGCCACGTATGGTGTTTGAGAGCTCCCGTTTTTTTACTTGCAGAGCAAGCATACAATTTCTCCATCCGGGCGATCACGTTTTTTTGGGGGCATCTCCCGTCTGGTTATAGATATGCCATTCGGACGTTGAAGCCGTCATCCTCTGGCATTGACAACGTCTGCATATCAATTGCAATACTTTCTGTAGTCAGTGCTGTGATTTTTCTCACTACGTCCCTTATTGCACTGCTGCCAGCAACGGGTTGGGTCTCATGTTCCCTCCCTTTCACAGCGTTGCACCTGTACCGCAGCTCAGCTTCACCTCGCAGAGTTAGCAGATTTCACCACCATTTCATTTCTCAAAGTATTCCCATACAGGATTTTCCTGCTGTCGCTTCACTGTCTCACTCTGCCATTTCTCCAGCTGTTAATGACGAGCGGAGCGCTTTATATCCGTGGCAAATCATTTGAAAGAGACGTATTTCCTCCTAACGCGACAGCATTGTTGCATTAGGTATTTGTTTAATTCGTTTTTTCCCCTTTATGATGATGATCGGAACCAGTTAGTGCTATGTTAACTGCACTTTGATTTTAATTTTGTGAAAAAAACTAAAACGATCGGTTAGGGATCTTTTCTAAAAGTTAACGATCCCAATTGAATTTAAACGTCACAATCCTAGTACACAGTAGAGCCCACTAGAGTTGAGTACACTATACTTGACTGTACTGTACTCTACTGAGCTCTTCTGTGCTGTCCAAACTTGTGGAACATATAGACGTCTATGATTGGTTCAGATTTGGTCTGGACCAAACAAATGTGGTCTTGTTTGGTGGCAGAGCTCATTTAAAATAATAGCCAGTGTGTAGGATAATACCCAACTATGCAAAATAAGGATATTGTGTATTTCTGCCTTTGTGTACCTGTTTAGGATACGTCACCATGAAGAGAATGACAATCATAACCATAATTATGCATTTCTGTGCAGTACAGATCAGAAACCCATGATGAAATTCTTTACTGCAATTCTGTTCCCGGGTGTAAATCCAGTTCACTTACTGTAGTTCAATAACCAAAATATTTTTTGTTCTAAGTCAAGGTGTCATCATAGCTGACACCACATTATTTTCTGCAGACATATTTGAATCTTAAGTTTTTGTAAAATGGTCACAAAAAACAGTGGTAGATCTCCACAGTTTTAATAGTACATGTGCTTTTGAAACATTTTCTGTGTAAATTGTTGAAAGTATTCATTGTGCGTAGAGTTGTATGGCTTGTTCAACTTTGAAAACAATGTTTTTTTGGGGGGGCATAGGTAACATTTTAAGTGAACAACCTGAGTCTCAGTGAAACATGATGAACCTGAGTCTCTCCTTTACCATGGAATTGCCCCCAGGCTAATACAACATCTTTATACACTCATGTATTCATGAGAGTTGTTCATCATATGACCCCCAGTACAGACACAGTCTATTCTGTTTCCACTGATAGAAGATTGGTTGTTGAAATGAAAATGATTTGACTATAACCACAACAACAATTCAGAGGTCTGTTTTCTCCAACCCCTGCTAGGTGGCTCTGGCTGTGAGTTTGAACTTGCGCACATACCTACGGTTGCAAGCCACATCCACCAGTAAAGTCTGCATCAATCTCCCCAACATCAACACTTTCCTCAGCTGGGATGTGACCGAGTTGAAGCAGCTGCTTCCTGACTCTGGAGGTGAGAGACGCTTTCTGGCTGGAGGATTGAAATGTACTGTAGTGAATTTGAAGGGTAGTCCGAGTGGGATTGGAACCCTGGTCCCTGTGACTCAGTCCAACACCTTAGCCGTTACACCAAGAGGCTTAAACCTCCTGACAAGGTAGGAGTTGTACTAAGTTTGCTACACTACCCCCTTGGAAAGTCATATCCTTGTCTGTGCTATGGGACATAATGACCTCCCAGCAGCTTCATTCCACTTCTGACACCAATGCAGCGAATTTGGGAGAGAGCCTGAACTGGACTTGAACCCCAAAACTATTGGCAAAGCTGTAAAACAACAGCTCAAAATATAATTGTTGGTTTTCTTTGTTTTATTCTTCTATGGTAACGTTGTCTGTTTTTGTAATTCTGCTTACAGCCGAGCTGGGGAATGTGAGTGAGCTTGATGCAGAGCTTGTCAGGAGGCTTCGAGATTTGCTTGGTGTATCAAATGGAACCTTGGATACTCGCAGCATGGCCATTTTAGCCTTCCTCTACATCTACCTCTCTGTCTTTGCTGGGTCAGGGTAAGAATTGAAATTGATGGAGCTAATTTATATAGGAGTGTTAACATAGGGTAATACTAATCTTGACACCCAAGAACCAAACCTCTAATGCCCTAATGAACAATACAGACCCCATGCTAGTGAGGAAGACTTGGGCAGCTGTGAGCTGGGCGGATGCTAAAGAGTAGGCCTAATCGGGGCTGACGCGGGTGGCGCTAGGCTAGCGTGTTTGAGAGAGGAGTGGACGGGCTCTGACAGGACGGACAGCCACTAATTAGAGGCTGGCACTGGGCCCCGCTGCAGCCTTAACAAGTCTGGATTTGTTTGTCCCTGGGGAGAAGAGCTCCACAATTAGCTTAGAGCACCCGCGTTTCCTGTCTGCCCAAAAGGAGTCTGAGTGTCATGGACATTGACAGCGGAGCAAGTAAACTCAGCTCACACCCATGCACATATGCACACCACACTAGTCATTCCCAATGAGAAGTACTGCTGTGGCTCGGTCTTTTGGCCGGTTTGATTAAGATCACAGGAAGTGTGCTTTCTGGATATTTTTGCTGTATAAGCTGTTGCAAAGTGTGAGGTTTTTGTGTGAGATGGGTGCCCAAAAGCCTCTTACAAACAGTAGTAGGTACAAACAATAGCACAGTTTGAGAGTGATTTCATGGAAAGTGTTTATTTATTATGTCTAGAGGCTGGCACTGGGCCCCCAAATGATGTACTTTCCCCCCTAGCCTATCTAAGTAGTCTTAATAAATCATACTACTTTCCTATTCCTAGATATAAGCACATCTAAGCTGAGAATTTGGTTCATGGTTCTTGCTCCATCTCAGGGAGTTACCCAGCCTGACTGTGTCTGTGTGGTCAGAGTTGCCAACTGGAGCGGGTCTGGGGTCAAGTGCTGCCTACTCTGTGTGCCTGGCTGCAGCTCTGCTCTCTGCCAGTGGGACCATCCCTTCTCTACTGAGTGACCAGGAAAGCACAGCCAGGTATTGACTGCACAACAAATTGTCTACTAGATCTAATAACATTGCAACATTTAAATTGTTGTCCATTGGAAGCCATATTTGTCTTAGTCTGCATGTACTGTCGTTTTATGTAGAGTACTTGCACCACTAGCAGAGTCCGACAATGCACGGTTCTCTCACCGTAACTTACGTATGTCCTAATATATATACCTGCCCACAATGTGAATGATTTACTTCCGCTTGGCTGCAGTTTCTCCAGCACTTGTAATTCATTTGTAGTTTTAGGGTTATGAAAAATGGCACGTTGTTTTTCCAGAAGAATTCTTGCCATTGTGTTGTTAGTGGTACAGTGGGTCCTACATATTGTTTTCCAGTCCTCTTCAGAGATGTTGATCGTTTTCAAATCCCTATTTATCTTAAACGTATTGGGTACTGCCGCCACTGAAGGATGCTATTCGGAAAATCAGTTAGGACTTTGTTACTGATGTCCTCACATGTTAGTATGGGTAGGGCTCATCACAAGCACAGAGTGAGGGACAGCAGGGCAATGCTGACAGGGCTTGAATGCCCAGTGTAAATTGTCATTGTAATCATCTCTACTTTATTTCATCATGTTTCAATAGGTGGGGTGAGGTGGAGATGGAGCTGATCAACAGGTGGGCATTTCAGGGGGAGAAGATCATCCATGGGAACCCGTCAGGGGTGGACAACGCCGTGGGGACATGGGGTAAGACCCGGATCCCTCAACACCACAGACACCACACAGCTTTGTATTGTGATGTATGATACCATGAGCTGTGTATGTGGACACTACAATGGAATGATATGATCCAATCTGGCAACATTTGTTGTCTGCAAAACTCCCAGTATTGTAGGGATTTATCTTGTTGTAGGATCTCTGTGAGAAGGCAGACGTTATTTATGCGGATGCTACAGTAAACGGAGGGGAAATGTGCTGCAGTATTCCTATGTGTGTTGCGAGGGCTGTTTTGCAGTCAGGAAATGTATGCTCCATTGTGTTCTTTATTTTCAACCGATGCCCATTTCTTTCACTTTGTTTTGACTCTTTTAGGTGGCATATTGAGATACCATTCTGGGAAAATAACACCCTTAATCAGGTACTGAACAGTGTTTTGCTTAACAAATCACCTTTCCATGAATATGCTCGCTGGGCCTAATTTACATTGACAGATTTACAGACTGTGATAGCAGACATCATTTTAAAGTAGTCTACTGGGTTGGGAAGGGATCCCAGAATGTCATCCAGGTCAGTGGGGGGGGGGGGGGGGGAGGAAATCAGCCAATGAATTATACACTTGAGCGAACATTCCAGCACGGCAGGTGGAATTTAAATCCCCAAGTGAAGTTGAAATGAACTACTTTAGAATGAAGACGGCGTTGCCCATGCCGTCACAAAAGTGATCAATTGAAAAGATAGGCAATGCTCCCTCTGTGGACTCTACTATTGCCACTCATATGAGGGATCTCATAACAGTTGCAACACCTGGACATATACAGGTGCATCATGGGGTATTATATTGCTAACCTGCCTTTTTTATTTTCCCATTTGCAGGGTCCCAATGTTAAGGATCCTACTCACAAACACCAAGGTCCCTCGCAGCACCAAGGTACTTGTTGCCGGAGTGAAGGACAAAATGAACAAGGTACCAAATGGCTGCCATCTCGTCTCCCCTGTGTTCACCTCCCCAGCCCTGTAATTAGTGTAATCGCCCGTGCTTTCATTTGTATGGGAAAGGCACTCTGGGGCCTGGCATTGAGTGCCTTTGGGTCATTCTGTGTCATTTCAATCACTTTTTGACTGCACAACGTTTAGATTTGAACAAAACCTTCCATACATGTTTGCCCATGGTAGAAGTGGTCAGAAAGTGACAGTTTGGACCTGAATGCCAAAACATTCAGGAGATAGAGGTGCTCAAAGTTGACCCATTTTGTGTAAACCACCCTACCATGTCTTCATCACTGAAAAAGATAAATGTTTGATATAATCTGAACGCTTACAAACAGGGTTGTCAAAAAGTCTTTTTTTACCTTTAAAATGAATTATCTAAATCAGATTTTTTTTTTTTACGTTCATACAGTATCTGTTGTAGCTTAGACACAATTTGACATAATCAGATGTGTTTGTGTTGTGCCCACCATTGGTTGAGACTGCATGCTCTTGAATACAGGGTGTGTGTCATGTTTTGGCTGATTTAATGAACCAAAAAATTCAATACAATTTACATTTGTACTTTCAAAATGGTTGGAAACATGGTTGGAGGTCCACACATCAGAGAATGTTGACCTGAGTAGGAATATCCATTGTTTTAAAATAAACTGTCAATCTTCCCCAGTAAACCTATTGAAATCGTAGAAATATAGATAATAGAATAGACATTCCCATTCAAGTTGAAATTCAACGGTGGGTGGACTGGCGTCCATCTTTCTGTTAATAATTGAAATGGAAATGCATCCCGTTCTATGAATTCTGTTTCTATGACTGAAATGACACCCACCCTGTATTCAAGATAATGCCGTGTCTCAATTTATGACAACACACATACATTTTTTATTTTAAACAAGTATCTAGAAATTCAAAAATTATTTGACAACCCTCTTTGTAAGCGCAATCTCCTAAATGTTCTGGCATTCAAAAAGTCACTTTCTGACCACTAAAATGGGCAAACATGTTTGTCAGGTTTTGTTGAAATCTAAAGGGGTGCAGTCAGAAGGTGATTGAATTCATATGGAATGGCCAGTTCATAAAACATGGAGATGAAGCACTCAGCTAGCACCCCTCTGTGGCGTTGCCTTGACGACACCCACAGGGGTGAGCACTTCTGTTCTGTTAGATCGACATAGGTGGTGTTACTGGCAGTGTTATGATTGGGAGGGGAAGAGCAATGTTTTTCACTCGGCACTGAGTGACTGGCTTTTTGTGCTGCTGCTGTACAGTATCTACTGACTGTTTAAATGATTATGACCACTAGGTGAGATATGGGTATTTGCTGCTTTCGTCTGCACTGTTGACTTCCTTTAGTATATTTAGTGTTGTTCAATTCCTTTACATTGAATTCCCAATTATTTGTAAAAAGTATGTTTATTTGCTGTTCTCCCCCCCAGTTTCCCTCTATTATAAACCCTGTACTGGAATCTGTGAATGCAGTCTCCTGCACCTGCGAGCAGACCTTATCAGAGATGACCAACGACACCCCCACACCAGAGCACTATAATATCCTGGAGGTACTGTATGGAAACGCATGCACACGTGTTGCCTGTAGACAGTGTGTTCTGGTGCTGCAGTCACACTACCAGTGTAACACAGCAGAGGAATGATTCCCTTCCTCTTACACACGGTAAAGACTACAGCTGCATGTAAAGACAAAATAGTATTTTCATGCAAAAAAAAAAAAAGCTGAAATAAAAACGACAGCTGCTATTATGTCTACCGTAGGAACTGATTGACATCAACCAGCACCACCTGAACGTGATGGGTGTAGGACACCCGGCCCTGGACACCCTGTGCCGGGTCACCTTGGCCAGAGGGCTACACAGCAAGCTGACTGGTGCCGGTGGAGGGGGCTGTGGTATCACCCTGCTTAGACCAGGTACTGTAGCTCGCTATCTACTTACCTCCCTATCTGGCTTACAGTAATCAAGTGGGGGTGGGGGGTATCCGTCCCTATTTGTTCTTACACTGCATTGCCATCATCTTTGGTCCTCACCTTCATTTTGGGTTAGAGTTACCATTTTCTATTTGTAATGAATCCTTTTAAAAGTCAGAGATCTGTGAAATGACGTCTGCATGCTGATTATATGGTGTTACTTCAGTAGATTTGGCTTCAGCGTATTGATTGGACGGCGAGCCAAAAGATGTGGGGGGGGTTCTTTCCTGCTGGAAATATTGTATGTCCTGGAAATCTCTACCTTAGTCATCCTTATCTTCTTCCTCGTTTGAGGCAAAAGCTCTGTAGTCTCAAACCGACGGCGTAGAGAAGTAGGGATATGTCAGTACGCCAAGAGAGTGACAAACAGGATCCTATCTTCCACAAAAACAAAACAGGCAGAGAACCTGTCTGAATCCACTGCCTTCTTTGTTTATGCCTGCAGCCTGTAACACATTGAATTTTAAATCAGCTAAAGATCTCCTAAATATATCCCCAACTGATGTTGATTTGCTTTGTTGTACTAGCAAGCAAGTGTTGCACATTTTTGTGGTTTGAAGCTATTTTCCAAAAAGTTTACTTAAGTGTCTGTTTTCCCTCCCAGTGCTCTCAGATCAGCTTTGGGCTGAAAGGCTTTGATTTGAGGCAGAGCAGGGATGAGCATGCAGTAAAGTAGCCTGCTATCCTCCTGCCTTGTTCAAATCCACCACTGTCTGGTGACGTGCTAAATATTTATAATTTCTTTGCTGATGAGCATTGTGTGCAATGTTTTTTCCTCCACATAGAGATGTACTTTAGCTTACGGTTGGCTCTTCAGCTAAGTAAATACTAATAATACAGTATATGCTATTTCGCAGATGCTTTTCATCCAAAGCGACGAGTGAGAGCATCATTTTTTTGTGTATTTGACCCCTAACGGGAATTGAAACCACGACCCTGGCGCTGCTAGTGCCAATCTCTTTCCAACTTATGCCGGGCATACACTACACTGTTTCGCCACGTTTTTGCTGTCCCAGGCTAATTTTAATGATCGGGGTGAAATCCTATGAACTTGGGCTAGTATCAGTACGTCGGGACTTGCATAGTTTGAGCGGATCAAGGACTCAACGATGATGGCTGTTCCATTCACCAGACCCCTGTTGGTTGTGCATCTTGTAGTATGAGCACTGCTACGACGCGATTAGTCAAGGACTACTTCTAATAGCCAATGAGCACTCAGCATGTGAGACCAAAACAATGATGGCTAACACGGAACCCAAACCGGCGCCGGAACCCAAACCGGCGCCATCGTGCATAAATGTATTTTGTCCCCCCACACCAAACGCGATCACGACACGCAGGTTTACAATATCAAAACAAACTCTGAACCAATGACATTCATTTGGGGACAGGTCGAAAAGAATTAAACATTTATGGCAATTTAGCTTGCTAGCTTGAACTTGCTAGCTAATTTGTCCTATTTAGCTAGCTTGCTGTTGCTAGCTAATTTGTCTTGGGATTTAAACAGTGAGTTGTGCATTTCAGATAAAATAACAAGGTCCTCTACTCCACCAATTAATCCACACATAAAACGGTCAACCGAATCATTTCTAGTCATCTCTCATCATTCCAGGCTTTTTCTTCTCTTGACTTTATATTGCGATTGGCAACTTTCATAAATTAGGTACATTACCGCCACCGACCTATTTCCTCTTTCAGTCACCCATGGGGTATAACCAATGAGGAGATGGCACGTGGGTACCTGCTTCTATAAACCAGTGAGGAGATGGGAGAGGCAGAACTTGCAGCGTGATCTGCACCAGAAATAGAACTGACTTCTATTTTAGCCCTTGGCAACACAGATGCTCGTTGGCCAGCGCGAGCAGTGTGGGTGCAATAATTGAATAATATAGATTTCTAAATTTATTTTGCAGCGCTCGCGCACGTGACGCGAGTGGTGTAGTCAGCCTGTAAGAGGAAAGCAACAACAACATGCAGGTTGTCACTAGTTACTACAGCCACAAAGTCAAAATTGTCTATATCGTAGAAATTCAGGTAAACAAACATTTGTTTTTTGGTCTTCATTTAACCCTTGCCCTACAATGGTCGCGCCCCTGTGGAAATCTAATTAACATTTAAAAAAATCCCCATAAAAATCCATCTGTTTAAGCAAGAGGGATGTTCATGGGCTCCGTCTCAATCCACCACATCCGCCGATATCGCCCTTCCGCATCTGAGGTGAAAGGTGGCAGAGCTAGACGGGTGTTTGTCAGATCAGTGGTCTTCTCACGAAAACCTCTGTAGCGTCCGAACGGTTTGGGCTACACACTATTATGACCCCTCTGTGGAAAGCTGAGACTCTCACGGACATGGTGTTCTCCATAGGATGCCCACAAGACTCATCTGAAGGTCCCCGGTGCCAGTTTAAATGTATGGAAGTATATATGGAGATAGTTTAGTGCCTAAAATAAAGGGCTAAATAAAAATAAAAAATTAATATAATAATAGTTTACTGATCTTTCTTAAATCTCTCAGATATAGAACAGACACTTCAGAACAAATTCCTTTAGATTTTTTTGTGGGGACTATCTGTTGTTCCATGTAGTGAATCTGTTATTCAATGCGTTTGTATGGGCTAATAGCTGTAAGACCAAATTCAATGTTTCATCCAATCATTTTTTTCTATACTTTTTTGATACCTTAAGGATCCTTGGTATGACCATCTGTAAACAACTCCACATGTTACTTCAGAACTCCCGCTCCCCTGGCTTAGACAGGACTTAGACTCTAGACTGAGGGTTAAAGTTAGGCATAATGTTAGCAGTGTGGTTAGGTTTAAAATCATATTTTAAGGTGATACATTTTTGAACTAGAAGGGGGTTAGCCAGAATTATGATAGATTGGTGGAGCTGTGGATAAAATGCGGCTGTCTTTTCAACATTAAAAGTTTTCACCTCCAATTCCCTCTGTAAAATATAAGCAATATTGTCCACGTCTGCCGAACCATTTGCAGGTCTATATTCTACACGTCTCTTTTTGATGTTACAGCACAATAATGTGCACACTTATAAAGCAGATCGCTGTTTGCGTGTTTGCGTTTTTTTCCCCATGACAACTGAAAAACGCAGGGCAGGATCAACTCGGGGATCATTGTGTAATGTGAGCACCTACGTTCTGGGATTGAGGATGGACGGAATGAAAGATTTGGGACAAGGGAATCAGGAAATGTGAGCACGTCCAAGTAGTTAAGATTTTACAAATCATGAAGCGTATGCCCAGCGTTAGCCACACATGACCACAGATATCCTGAGGCGGTTCAGGTTAAATGCCCTCCTCAAAGGTCATTTTCTCAAAGCCCTGGTCATGCAAACATTTCCTTTGCTGCATGACGAGAGGCTCTCCGCAACTTTCCTTTCGGGAATAGTTTCCTTATTTGACACATTCACACCCTAAGTGTTTTTTTTTACCCCTAGCCTGTTTTACACATTTTTTAAATCCAGTTATTGGTTTTGTCCCATTTATTTGGCACCGCTGGTGTGCGCCCTTCTGCTGTTTGCTAGAGAGGGCTTTGTGAGCAGCTCTCACAGCAGCCATCAGACTCCCAGCACAGAGCTCTAGGGTGCATCCAGGGCATAGGGTGCCAATTGTGTAGCAGCTGAAGTCATTCTCAGAGATTAATTAAGTAAAAACCTACGCAGATGTAAACTAATCCTCTTGCACAGTAGGCACCGACGGAGGGGCAAACACTGACGAGTTGTGTGTTTTGAATGCAGCTCACTGTATGTGATTTTGTTTTTCTTTGTGATTTCCTCTGGTAGAAACGGAGTGCTCGGTGGTCCAGAACACTATCCAGGACTTGAGAGACTGTGGCTATGACTGCTGGGAGACCAGTATCGGTGCGGAAGGCGTGCAGCAGCACTCTCCCCTCGCCGTCAACAAGGAGGCCCTGGAGGTTTTAGCACGCTACTGAGACCCACTGGCCACGGGTCTGCCCTTCCTATGGGTGAACAGGGGGCGCTTTGCTCCATGACTTTGGCCTACCAAGTCTTCTATTGTTAAGGCCTGACAACTACTAACAGAAGAGTTGGCTACAGCACAATGCAGCATTGGACATGTATAAATGCTAAATAGCATAAATGCTAATAGCGCTTCTCTAACGACCAACGATCAAGACAGACTCCTTGTTTCAGGGGAGGACAATTGCTAATCACCCACTCATCATTTATTTTTCTGCCATTTCACGAGGTCATGGAACTAAGATTGTAGGGGCACTAGGCAGGTGATCACACCTCCCTTTTGAAATAAGTGGTTTTCTAGTTTTCAGTATTTGGTATGCACTGTAGCCCTCCCTATCCCCTGGCTTGAAATGATTCTTTACTAATGTGGATTTAAACTGTTTTAGGTTTAGCATGAGCTTACCATCAAACCTCAAAAGAAGATGTTGCAAAAAAGCAAGATAAACCCAGTGCATAGCAGTGTGTCTAGGTGCTGGATTTGGCAGGAACAGCTAGTATTTAAAAACGAATAAAAAATGTATTGAAAAAAGACAGGCGACCTTGACTCTAGTGTATATTTGGTTTTCTTTTTAATATTTGCATCAAACTCAGTTGGTCACCTGATTTATTATATTTTTTTCCCGTTTGCAGTTTACCCTTGTTTTTGAATATCAATACCTTGGTTGACTTGTTCTTCGTTTTAAATGAGGGTGCTGTGAGCCATTTGTCATATAGATGGCAGCAAAATGTAAGAATTAACTAACCTCTCATAACTGACATTGAGCAAATCGTAGCGAAGAGATTGTCATTCAGTTTTTGCTTCAGGTGTCAATACAATGCCAAAGCAGATGCATTCCTAGGTATACAAACCTTTTAAAACTGAAAATAAAATGTGCATCATTTTCTGTGTCACATAAGGGTAATTGTTTTCTCAAGGTCCAAAGCAAAAATGTAATTCCTCCGTATTTTTGGTGGCGAGAGACCATCTTTTGAAGACAGCCCCTCAAGCTCTTCTTTCCAAGAGATGAGTATGAACATGAAAATGACAGCATTTCTCGGATTTCTTTGGTCCTCAAATATGTCCGACACATCACGCCACAGTCCAAGAATTGCAAGGCCTTTAAAAATAACTATTGGTAGGTAGGCTACCTTTCTGCCTCCGCCTTTCACATTGGTGTTCACGGTTGTAATATACACTCAGGGGCCAGTTTATTAGGTACTCCACTCGGTTCACGAAAATAGTTCGCTCCTACAGACAGTGAGTCACGTGGCCGTGGCTTGCTATATAAAGCAGGCAGACAGGCATCGAGGCATTCAGTTACTGTTCGATTGAACGTTAGAATGGGCAAAATGAGTGACCTAAGCGACTCTGAGCATGGTATGATAATCTGTGCCAGGCGCGTCAGTTCCAGTATCTAAGAAACAGCCGGCCTCCTGGGCTTTTCATGCACGACAGTGTCTAGGGTTTACCGAGAATAATGTGACAAACAAAAAACATCCAGTCAGTGGCAGTTTGGGGGGCGAAAACGGCTTGTTGATGAGAGGTCGAAGTAGAATGGCAAAGAATTGTGCAAGCTACCAAACAGGTAAATAATGGCGCAGCACCACAGTGTGCAGAATGGCATCTCGGAACGCACAACTCGTCGGTCCTTGTCACGGATGGGCTATTGCAGCAGACGACCACACCGGGTTCCACTCATATCAGCTAAAAACAAGAAGAAAAGCCTTTCGTGGGCACGCGATCACCAAGACTGCCTGGTCCGATGAATCCTGTTTCCTGTTGCGTAATTATGATGGCAGAGTCAGGATTTGGCTTAAACAGCATAAGTCCATGGGCCCCATCCTGGCTGGTGTCAACGGTACAGGCTGTTGGCGGTGGTGTCATGATGTGGGGATTGTTTTCCTGGCAAACGTTAGGTCCCTTGATATCAATTGAGCAACGTTTCCATGCCCCAAAGAATTCTGGCTTTTCTGGAGGCAAAGTGGTGTCCACTGAGTGTATATGAACCATGATATGCTGGGATTGAAATAGATCAATTTTTTGTTGTTGTCATTGTTCTACAGAAAATACTCTAATGTAAAAAAAAAATCTACAAATGAATGAAAACAAAATAACTAAAATATAGTCGTTGCATAGGTATTCATCCCTTTCGTTTGGGCAAGCCTAAATTAGTTCAGGGGTCAAATTTGACTTAACAAATCACAAAGTTACATGGTCCCTCCAGTCAAGTATAGAATGTTAAGTGCAGATTCAACTACAAAGACCAGGGAGCCTCATAAAGAAGGGCAGTGATTGGTAGATGGGTAACAATAACAAATCAGACATCGAATATCACTTCAAGCATGGTCAAGTTAATAATTATGCTATGGATGATTTATTAAACTACCCAGACAGGGCAAATATAGTTGTCCTTCTGAACTGAGCTGCCTGACAGTAAGGAAACTGCTCAGTGATGTCACCATCGTGATTTTAGAATGGCTGTGATGGGAGGTGGAGCTAAGCACAGGAGAAATTATAGAGGAAAACCTGCTTTACACCAGATGTGGGAGAGGAATTCAACTTTCAGCAGGAAAATAGCATACAACACAAAGCCAAATCTACAATGGAGTTGCTTACCATGAAGACAGTGAATGTTCCTGGCCAAGTTAGTTTTGACTTAAATCTGCTTGAAAATCTCTGGCAAGGCTTGAAAATTGCTGTCTAGTCATGATCTTTTGACAGAGCTTAAAGACTGTTGAAAAGAATAATGGGCAAATATTGCACAATCCAGGTGTGTAAAGTTCGTAGTCTTCATGGGTTAGCCTCTAACAGCTTTAATCGCTCCTAAAGGTGTATTGACTTGGTGGTGATTTTTCATTCATCTTTTTTTTTTAAATGTTAACATTTTCTTCCACTTTGGCATTAGTGTTTTGTGTAGACATTGACAAGAAAGAGCAATTCAATTCGTTTTAATCCCACTTTGTAACACAATAAAATGTGAACAATCCAAGGGGGGTTAATACTTATGATACCCACTGTAATAGTCATAGGGGAAAAAGTCAATCTTGAATTGCTAAATGTATAACAGTACACATGCATCCCATGTTTCTCGTGATGTCTTTTCAAAGTTAGGAAAGTAAATGATCTTAGTTTGTTTTAAAAAAAAAATTGTTTAAATGTTTAGTGAGAAAAGTGGTGTAGGACATGAGGAAGTGGAGGCTAGATCGGTAAGGCTTTTCAGGGAGCCTCTGGAATAGCGTCCCTCTAATGTGGATAAACATCTCTGTGGCGTGTAGAGACTCACGCTTACATTTGTTCTGACAAATTTGTTCCAATCGTTTTACTTAACTGCTCATCCTCTAAGCATAACAGAATTCTCTGCCTATGCTGCGTATACAGTAAAATATGGATTAGCTTAATATAGAAAACCTCTCATTTTGGAAAGGGTCAGTTGGGGATATCTGAGTCTTGAATTTCCATTTTATTTAATTTTAAATGTCATAAAGATTGAGTAGTGTGGACCCGGCATTGTGTATGAATGAACGCCATTTGTCACATTCCCCCACCACCCCTTTACGCCTGTCGCCCCTTCCATCCCCCTGAATTGTGTCATCTATATGTCAGGGCAGCCCCCGTCACTGCTCGGCACAGTCGCCCCTAACCCCTGCTGCAATTTAATTACCACTGCGCTTTTCAATTGAAATGGCATTGACAAGGGGGGAGAAGAGGGAGAAAGCTTGCCCAGTCACGTCCGTTTCATTTGAAGACCCTCTTTCTTCTCTCTCTCTCTCTCTCTCTCTCCCTTTTACCCCTGTGGCACAGATGTTTTCTTTTATCAATGTCAGCGCCCGCTTCTTTCTGCTCTGATGAATAGATTCTAAGGAGACCCTGACATTATTTCAGATAACAGAGGGAGCACGGAAAGGGGGTCAAGGATAGAGGGAGAATGTCAACACTGGAGATGAAATGAGAACACTACCCAAGCCTAAAAGACTTGTCCCAGGAGATAAGAGAGATGTAAAATGGTCATTTTTTGGGGGGGTGGTTTGATTTCATGGTGTGCAGTTTGAATCGTTGTGGGAGAGTCATAAGTAATGCAGAAGTCTTACTGCTCATGCAAGAGTAATGCGATGGTTCATTTTGCGTGTGAAATGGAATGGTCATGAATCGTGATCACTGTGGTCTCGACACTGTGGTCTTAACCCCCTTCCCCCCCCCCCCCCCCCCCCCCCAATTTCATGGTATCCAATTGGTAGTAGTTACAGTCTTGTCTCATCGCTGCAACTCCTGTACGGACTCGGGAGAGGCGAAGGTCGAGAGCCATGCGTGTAGAGTAGATCTATATGTCAGGGTGAGAGGTCATAGTGTGTGTATATGTATAGTAGATCTATATGTCAGGGTGAGAGGTGATAGTGTGTGTATATGTAGAGTAGATCTATATGTCAGGGTGAGAGGTGATAGTGTGTGTATATGTAGAGTAGATCTATATGTCAGGGTGAGAGGTGATAGTGTGTGTATATGTAGAGTAGATCTATATGTCAGGGTGAGAGGTGATAGTGTGTGTATATGTAGAGTAGATCTATATGTCAGGGTGAGAGGTGATAGTGTCTGTATATGTATAGTAGATCTATATGTCAGGGTGAGAGGTGATAGTGTGTGTATATGTAGAGTAGATCTATATGTCAGGGTGAGAGGTGATAGTGTGTGTATATGTAGAGTAGATCTATATGTCAGGGTGAGAGGTGATAGTGTGTGTATATGTATAGTAGATCTATATGTCAGGGTGAGAGGTGATAGTGTGTGTATATGTAGAGTAGATCTATATGTCAGGGTGAGAGGTGATAGTGTGTGTATATGTAGAGTAGATCTATATGTCAGGGTGAGAGGTGATAGTGTGTGTATGTGTAGAGTAGATCTATATGTCAGGGTGAGAGGTGATAGTGTGTGTATATGTATAGTAGATCTATATGTCAGGGTGAGAGGTGATAGTGTGTGTATATGTATAGTAGATCTATATGTCAGGGTGAGAGGTGATAGTGTGTATATGTAGAGTAGATCTATATGTCAGGGTGAGAGGTGATAGTGTGTGTATATGTAGAGTAGATCTATATGTCAGGGTGAGAGGTGATAGTGTGTGTATATGTAGAGTAGATCTATATGTCAGGGTGAGAGGTGATAGTGTGTGTATATGTAGAGTAGATCTATATGTCAGGGTGAGAGGTGATAGTGTGTGTATATGTAGAGTAGATCTATATGTCAGGGTGAGAGGTGATAGTGTGTGTATATGTAGAGTAGATCTATATGTCAGGGTGAGAGGTGATAGTGTGTGTATATGTAGAGTAGATCTATATGTCAGGGTGAGAGGTGATAGTGTGTGTATGTGTAAAGTAGATCTATATGTCAGGGTGAGAGGTGATAGTGTGTGTATATGTATAGTAGATCTATATGTCAGGGTGAGAGGTGGTAGTGTGTGTATATGTAGAGTAGATCTATATGTCAGGGTGAGAGGTGATAGTGTGTGTATATGTATAGTAGATCTATATGTCAGGGTGAGAGGTGATAGTGTGTGTATGTGTAGAGTAGATCTATATGTCAGGGTGAGAGGTGATAGTGTGTGTATATGTAGAGTAGATCTATATGTCAGGGTGAGAGGTGATAGTGTGTGTATATGTAGAGTAGATCTATATGTCAGGGTGAGAGGTGATAGTGTGTGTATATGTAGAGTAGATCTATATGTCAGGGTGAGAGGTGATAGTGTGTGTATGTGTAGAGTAGATCTATATGTCAGGGTGAGAGGTGATAGTGTGTGTATATGTAGAGTAGATCTATATGTCAGGGTGAGAGGTGATAGTGTGTGTATATGTAGAGTAGATCTATATGTCAGGGTGAGAGGTGATAGTGTGTGTATATGTAGAGTAGATCTATATGTCAGGGTGAGAGGTGATAGTGTGTGTATATGTAGAGTAGATCTATATGTCAGGGTGAGAGGTGATAGTGTGTGTATATGTAGAGTAGATCTATATGTCAGGGTGAGAGGTGATAGTGTGTGTATATGTATAGTAGATCTATATGTCAGGGTGAGAGGTGATAGTGTGTGTATATGTAGAGTAGATCTATATGTCAGGGTGAGAGGTGATAGTGTGTGTATATGTATAGTAGATCTATATGTCAGGGTGAGAGGTGATAGTGTGTGTATATGTAGAGTAGATCTATATGTCAGGGTGAGAGGTGATAGTGTGTGTATATGTAGAGTAGATCTATATGTCAGGGTGAGAGGTGATAGTGTGTGTATATGTAGAGTAGATCTATATGTCAGGGTGAGAGGTGATAGTGTGTGTATATGTAGAGTAGATCTATATGTCAGGGTGAGAGGTGATAGTGTGTGTATATGTATAGTAGATCTATATGTCAGGGTGAGAGGTGATAGTGTGTATATGTATAGTAGATCTATATGTCAGGGTGAGAGGTGATAGTGTGTGTATATGTATAGTAGATCTATATGTCAGGGTGAGAGGTGATAGTGTGTGTATATGTAGAGTAGATCTATATTTCAGGGTGAGAGGTGATAGTGTGTGTATATGTAGAGTAGATCTATATGTCAGGGTGAGAGGTGATAGTGTGTGTATATGTAGAGTAGATCTATATGTCAGGGTGAGAGGTGATAGTGTGTGTATATGTAGAGTAGATCTATATGTCAGGGTGAGAGGTGATAGTGTGTGTATATGTAGAGTAGATCTATATGTCAGGGTGAGAGGTGATAGTGTGTGTATATGTAGAGTAGATCTATATGTCAGGGTGAGAGGTGATAGTGTGTATATGTATAGTAGATCTATATGTCAGGGTGAGAGGTGATAGTGTGTGTATATGTAGAGTAGATCTATATGTCAGGGTGAGAGGTGATAGTGTGTGTATGTATAGTAGATCTATATGTCAGGGTGAGAGGTGATAGTGTGTGTATATGTATAGTAGATCTATATGTCAGGGTGAGAGGTGATAGTGTGTGTATATGTAGAGTAGATCTATATGTCAGGGTGAGAGGTGATAGTGTGTGTATGTGTAAAGTAGATCTATATGTCAGGGTGAGAGGTGATAGTGTGTGTATATGTATAGTAGATCTATATGTCAGGGTGAGAGGTGATAGTGTGTGTATATGTAGAGTAGATCTATATGTCAGGGTGAGAGGTGATAGTGTGTGTATATGTATAGTAGATCTATATGTCAGGGTGAGAGGTGATAGTGTGTGTATATGTATAGTAGATCTATATGTCAGGGTGAGAGGTGATAGTGTGTGTATGTGTAGAGTAGATCTATATGTCAGGGTGAGAGGTGATAGTGTGTGTATATGTAGAGTAGATCTATATGTCAGGGTGAGAGGTGATAGTGTGTGTATGTGTAGAGTAGATCTATATGTCAGGGTGAGAGGTGATAGTGTGTGTATATGTATAGTAGATCTATATGTCAGGGTGAGAGGTGATAGTGTGTGTATGTGTAGAGTAGATCTATATGTCAGGGTGAGAGGTGATAGTGTGTGTATATGTAGAGTAGATCTATATGTCAGGGTGAGAGGTGATAGTGTGTGTATATGTAGAGTAGATCTATATGTCAGGGTGAGAGGTGATAGTGTGTGTATATGTATAGTAGATCTATATGTCAGGGTGAGAGGTGATAGTGTGTATATGTAGAGTAGATCTATATGTCAGGGTGAGAGGTGATAGTGTGTGTATATGTAGAGTAGATCTATATGTCAGGGTGAGAGGTGATAGTGTGTGTATATGTAGAGTAGATCTATATGTCAGGGTGAGAGGTGATAGTGTGTGTATATGTAGAGTAGATCTATATGTCAGGGTGAGAGGTGATAGTGTGTGTATATGTAGAGTAGATCTATATGTCAGGGTGAGAGGTGATAGTGTGTGTATATGTAGAGTAGATCTATATGTCAGGGTGAGAGGTGATAGTGTGTGTATATGTAGAGTAGATCTATATGTCAGGGTGAGAGGTGATAGTGTGTATATGTATAGTAGATCTATATGTCAGGGTGAGAGGTGATAGTGTGTGTATGTGTAGAGTAGATCTATATGTCAGGGTGAGAGGTGATAGTGTGTGTATATGTAGAGTAGATCTATATGTCAGGGTGAGAGGTGATAGTGTGTGTATATGTATAGTAGATCTATATGTCAGGGTGAGAGGTGATAGTATGTGTAAAGTAGATCTATATGTCAGGGTGAGAGGTGATAGTGTGTGTATATGTATAGTAGATCTATATGTCAGGGTGAGAGGTGGTAGTGTGTGTATATGTAGAGTAGATCTATATGTCAGGGTGAGAGGTGATAGTGTGTGTATATGTATAGTAGATCTATATGTCAGGGTGAGAGGTGATAGTGTGTGTATGTGTAGAGTAGATCTATATGTCAGGGTGAGAGGTGATAGTGTGTGTATATGTAGAGTAGATCTATATGTCAGGGTGAGAGGTGATAGTGTGTGTATATGTATAGTAGATCTATATGTCAGGGTGAGAGGTGCCAGCCGGCCCCATGGCCATCCTCTCCCACCCCCTCCAAGCCTGCAGACAGACGCACGGACTGACAAACAGGGCTGACAGACATCAGCCTCTGAAAGCCCTCGCGGGTCTAGCCCGCGACCCCTCTCACTCATTACATGCTCTGTGACCCTCCTGCGGGGAGGTTGCCCTTTTGGGGGAAGTGACAGGGGCGGCGGGGGGCAGGGGGCGACTGACTGTGTTGAAAGCAGGGGTCTGCTGACCCAATTAAGACCAGCGGGTTGTGGTGGAATCTGTGACAGAATTCCCCACGCTTCGTTTAAAGAGGTCTGAAACGTTGGTGCCACTTTGTGGAAAAGCAATGGGTCACTCTTGTGACTTATCACATGAGTTCATCCGAGTTCAACCTAGACAGAGCTACCAGAACCACATCAACATAGAGAATGTTGATCCACCACAGTGCATGACTGGTTTTCACTCCACATACCATATTCCATCATGGAATTGTATCATGTCATTGCATCGATCGGGTAATTGATTTTGTGAAGTAGTGAAGGACACCTGCATAGTAGTATGTCATCCCCTTAGTGCCGGCAGCTCTCTTCTTTAATTGCAGGCTAAGGCCTCTCTTTTTCTTGTTGCCTTTTGAAGAGCCTCATTGATTTGTATAGCACCCCTCATCCATGCTCTCCTTGTTTTAAGAGCAAATCCCTTATGGCAAAGTTGCCGGGAATATTGAAACATGAAACCTAGCGGCGCTTTTTTCCCCTCTTCACACAGGCTTTCAGGTGTCGTCTTGACATTAAAGTTTTGAAAAATCTGTCTCCTCTGCTTTTTAAAAAGAGTGAGAGGATGTACTGAAGCTGTATTTTATTCCCCTCGTCTGTGTTGCAGAAGGGGCCGCTCAAGGCACTGTTAAAAAATATATATATTAAAGGCTTCTACTGAACGAGCCAAGTTCAACTCGACTCTAAAGCAGCTACCCTCCCGTTGTCATGGTTAAATGAGCAGACCCTGTAGAAAATAATCCCCCCCCCCCCCAAAAAAAAAAAACTTTGGCAATAATGATTACTCCGGTTGTGTGGTTGTCTTCTGTAGAATGAACGGTATCCACTTTAGAATTTGGGTGGATATTTAAAGTGAATATTGAACTTGCTCACTTGTGATATTATTACATCAATTTAAGTGATTTATCTTGATCTCTGTTATTACGCTTCAATCGGAAATATGCACAATTCGTTGCGTCGAGGATTCCAAATGCAGCGGCGCAAAATCTGATGACAATTCTTTCGTCATGCTACCACCCTGCGCCGAGAAGAACTCAATGTAATTACATTTGGCTCTCTAAAGAACCAAAATATCCAAGCAGAAATGTTATTAGCGTTCATTTAATAAGAGACGGCTTACTCTAACATGCATACTTTCAACTGCCTTTTGAATTGAAAATGCACCCATTTCCCCTGGAATATTTGCCAATTCATTGAATCCTGCTGTGTCTCAGTTTGTCTCTGAGGTTTTGAGAGGTAGATGTTGATCTTTGTGTTTAATCGCGTGCCGCCACAGTGTGATTTGATGGACAATAAAAACCCTATGTCAACCGGTCATACTTAAAAGACAGCATTAAAGGCCCAATGGGAGCCATTTTTATATCAATATAAAATTATTTCATAATTAAGTACCTTACAGTAATAGATTTCCATTGAAATGGGTAAAAATAGCTTTTCAGCCAAAAACCTTCTCATGCAATAAGTGGGGTGGGGAGAGGAAAACTGAAAACTAGCTGTTATTGGCAGAGAGGTTTGGAACTCTCTTTTATTGGTCTATTAATCAATTTACTGCATGGTGATGTCACTATGAAAAACTGAAACTCCTGCCCATGCAAACCTGCTGATTTGAACGGTCCTGTGTAGATTTTATTTTTCAACCAGCAACTATCAGGAAATAACACTGATCAAATGTGTTCACACTTTTACAGTGTTATGTTCATCAGCTATTGTACAATATGATATTAAACACAGGAAAAACAGGATCTTGACTGCACTGTGCCTTTTTTAAAATGAAGAAATCAAGCGAGGAAAAAACGGGATCCATAGATGGGAGAAACGCATTCATCCCCATTACAAGCTCTGTGTCCACATCCCTATATCCTGCTGTTCTGTGCTCCACTGGGGGCCACACACACACACACAATTACTCCCAACCCCCCCATCTATTTCTCCCCAACCCGTCTCTCTCTCCCACTGCCTGTTTCGACCACTCGGGCTCATGTAATTACTATGGGACAGGTAGGAGTGTTCGTATTTCATCCGCTGCATTCACGATAACGTCTCAAATCTGAAAGCGTTGCAAAATTTAGTATCTCTTTTTTTTTCATGCATTATGAATGAGTCACTGATTGCTTTTTTGCATAGATTAGCAATCATTTCTCCGAAACCTTTCGTATCAAAATATGCCAGGAAGTTTCGATCTGTCTCTACGACTTGAGGTGAGGCATCCCTCCTCTTTTTAAGATACGACAGATCAGGTGATACTGTCTCGCCACCGGCTGTCTCTCTTCTATTTCCCCTCTTGCGCTGCTCTCTGATTTGTTTGTCCATGCATGTTATCATCGGGGGGGAATATGTTAATCTGCCGTGTTGTTGTGTCTGGGTCTGAGTGGCTAAGCACCGCGGGGATGTTTTAATATCAAAGTAAACATTTCCCACAACCCAGGAAAAGGAAGATAGCCTCCTGATACAATCCTTTAACTTTCCCTCCTTGATGTTTGACTTTTAGTTGTCCCAGCACGTAGAAAGATCGGCATGAAGCATATTAAAGGGCTGGTATGGTCCGGGGGTTAGGAAAATGGACTGGTGACTAGACTGCCATTGTTACACGCGCACACGCATGAACCCAGTTGTCCTTTCACTGCATTATACAGTGACTGGACTGTGTGCGTGCATGTGGTTGTGTACCTTGTGTCTTCAAATATTGACCCCTGACCTTTGCCCCTCTCCCTCAGCTGGCAGGTCCTCAGCCAGAGCCCTGTGGAGGTTGGTGCCCTCTGTCTGACAGCCCGTCACTGTGCCATGGTGGCAGCGTTTTTGTTACCCCCCCCTCCCTTTCTTTCTGCAGACGATTCTGTCTGATTGGGAGCATTGTGTGAATAGCCCTGTCACACTCGATAAGCCAGCAGGGCAACCTGTGATGGGGACATATGGCATGCTTGACAGGGAGAGAGGGTGTGAATGGCACTGAATGATAAAATTGTGTCTTTCCCCCCTTCGGCATGTCATTCTTTCAGACAAGTGTGTGGACCATCGCTCAGTCAATTGGCGGACTTACTCCGGCCGCCTCGTGACATCTCCTTCAAGGTCCTGGGGGTTTCAAGGTCCTGCCTCGCGCCTGGCCAATTCTGACACTCCGGGCCAACGCTGTGCCGGCGGCAGAGCTGGAGCGGCTCTCCACTGCTCGGTTAGCCTGTCAATGTAGGGAACATAATTGGATATCAGTTTAGTTTAGTAATGCGGAAAGGGAAATTCATCTTAAGAGCCCCGTTCGTCTCAGTTTCCTCATGCAGCTCTGTTTGACTGCAGCACACCAGCTCCCCTCCTCTGAGCCAGTCACACTTCACAGGCGGTCCCTTCAGCCGCCTACGGCTGTGGACCTGAACCCAGTAGGAACCTGACATGTTTTAAGAGGGAGAGAAGGCGAGAGACAGAGGCTGGGATTCCAGTGGTCGATGGAGGGTTGTTTAGCTGTGTGCACCTCCTCCACGCTGTCACCCGGGTCTTTATTCCTAGTGCTGCAGCCTCAACTGCTGTCCTGTCATGTGCCACATAAGTCTGTGTTTGTAGCCCTGTGACAGACAGCCCAGGTGTCACACTCGGGCTTCAGTGCACCGTCGGTCGCATAGCTTGCCTGCCATCCCCAGTGGCTCACAGTCAGAGGGACAGCGCAGCCCTTTTTCTCCCTTACCTGCCTTGCCAGGCCCCCACCTCCCCTGCCAGGAAACCCTGAGGAGACCTGAGGCGGGTGACAATCTGGGGGCACACTTGGAAGCACGACAGTCGATGCAATATTAAAACTTGCTGGAAAGTCTACCCTGATCACTGCATCAACGTTTTTGCAAATCTATACAGACCTACACAACATGCTTATAAACTATGGTTTCTGAACATTTTAGAAAGTAACTTTGTTATAACTTCTCTTTCTTTCTTTCTTGGTGAGGAAAAAGCAGAGTCTGTCTTAACAAAGTGTCGCAGAGTAGGTGTGTTGATCTAGGATCAGGTCCATTTGTCCATATAATTGTATTCATCATGATCTAAAAGGGAAACCTGATCCTATATCAACACTCCTACTCTGAAACTTTTTGTGAATATGGACCCAGGTCTTTATTTTATATTTGTTGTATTTATTATTTTACAGTTTTAGTCTTTCTATACCTGAATATGATTAGTGTACAATGTCCTTATACACCAGTATCCTCCTAGTCCCTATGCTCTCTGTGATTGCAGCTGCGCCATTGGCACTCCATTGGCACTCCATTGTGGTCATAACACCAGAGACACCTCTGGCCCTCATTGACATGCTGCTCCCACTTCTTTCTCTGTCCACTAGTACACACCCAGTCAATAACGCTTTGAGTGACAGGCTCTCTTGTCACGTGTGCTGTCTAATGAATCCCAAAAGCAGACTATGGGTGTGCCCCAAATCAAACCCTATTCCTTATATAGTGCACTATATATGGTGCCATTTGAGATGCAGACTATAGGGTTTTACAGGAATTATTGACCTCGGCGTTGTGACAAGTCCCACTGCGGTGCGGCTAGCGGACAAAGGAAGGGCCAGTGTCGTCCACTGATCGCCTGTTGAAAGCAATCAGATGCTCTTCTCGGAATGGAAGAGAGGATGGTGTTTTTCTTCTGTCGTGCAGCGAAGGGTATTTGGGAGAGGTTTGGGGGGAGTTTTTTATGTAGGTGGTAGCGATTCAGAATAAGCACTGTATGTCACTATCTACGTACAGTGCATTCGTTAAAGTATTCAGGACCAACATTTTGTTACGTTACAGCCTTATTCTAAAATGGATAAAAGAGAGAATGACACATTTGTTATGATCAATCTACACACAATACTCTATAATGACAAAGCGAAAACAGGTTTTTAGAAGTTGTAGCAAATTTAGAATTTTTTAAAAACATAAATACATTATTTACGTAAGTATTCAGACCCTTTGCTATGTGACTTCACATTTAGCTCAGGGACATTCTGTTTCCATTGATCATTCTTGAAATGTTTCTACAAATTGACTGGAGTCCACCTGTGGTAAATTCAATGGACATGATTTGGAAAGGCACACACACCTGTCTATATAAGGTCCCACAGTTGACAGTGCATGTCAGAGCAAAAACCATGCCATGAGGTCAAAGGAATTGTCCGTAGAGCTCAGAGACAGGATTGTGTCGAGGCACAGATGGGGAAGAGTACAAAAACATTTCTGCAGCATTGAAGGTCCCCAAGAACACAGTGGCCTCCATCATTCTTAAATGGAAGAAGTTTGGAACCACCAAGACTCTTCCTAGAGCTGGCCGCCCGGCAAAACTGAGCAATCAGGGGAGAAGGGCCTTGGTCAGGGAGGTGAACAAGAACCCGATGGTCACTCTGACATAGCTCCAGAGTTCCTCTGTGGAGATTGGAGAACGTTCCAGAAGGACAACCATCTCTGCAGCACTCCACCAATAAGGCCTTTATGGTGGAGTGGCCAGACGGAAGCCACTCTTCAGTAAAAGGCACATGACAGCCCGGTAGGAGTTTGCCAAAAGTTATCTAAAGACTCTCAAACCATGAGAAACAAGATTCTCTGGTCTGATGACACCAGGTTTGAACTCTTTGGCCTGAATGCCAAGCGTCACATCTGGAGGAAACCTGGCACCATCCCTACAGTGAAGCATGGTGCTGGCAACATCATGCTGTGGGGATGTTTTTCAGCGGCAGGGATTGGGCGACTAGTCAGGATCGAGGAAAGATGAACGGAGCAAAGTACAGAGAGATCCTTGATGAAAACCTGTTCCAGAGTGCTCAGTACCACAGACTGGGGTGAAGGTTCACCTACCAATAGGACAACGACCCTAAGCACACAACGCAAGAGTGGCTTCGGGGCAAGTCTCTGAATGTCCTTGAGTGGCCCGGACTTGAACCCGAACGAACATCTCTTGAGAGACCTGAAAATAGCTGTGCAGCGACTCTCCCCATCCAACCTGTCAGAGCTTGAGAGGATCTATAGAGAAGAATGAGAGAAACTCCCCAAGTACAGGTGTGTCAAGCTTGTAGCGTCACACCGAAGAAAACTCGAGGCTGTAATCGCTGCCAAAGGTGGCCAGAGAGCTCTATCTTCCATGTCATCTGACCATAGCACCGGTTCCAGTCCAAGTCCCAATGCCGTTTATCAAACTCCAGGTAGTGCTATGGTCAGATGACATGAAAATATAGCTCTTTGGCCACACACACACATTTTAGAAAAACTGTCGGTGTTGTTATTCTCACAAGAGTAGGATGCTGGAGCACTGAAAGCGGGTGCAAATAATATTGACCCCTATCTTTAATATATATATATATATATATATACTAAAGATAGGACACCAACAATATATACACTACCGTTCAAAAGTTTGGGGTCACTTAGAAATGTCCTTGTTTTTGAAAGAAAAGCAATTTTTTTTGTCCATTAAAATAATGTCAAATTGATCAGAAATACAGTGTAGACATTGTTAATGTTTTAAATGACTATTGTAGCTGGAAACGGATGATTTTTAATGGAATATCTACATAGGTGAACAGAGGCCCATTATCAGCAACCATCACTCCTGTGTTCCAATGGCATGTTGTGTTAGCTAATCCAAGTTGATCATTTTAAAAGGCTAATTGATCATTAGAAACCCCTTTTGCAATTATGTTAGCACAGCTGAAAACTGTTGTCCTGATTAAAGAAGCAATAAAACTGGCGTTTCGACCAGTTGAGTATCTGGAGCATCAGCATTTGTGGGTTCGATTACAGGCTCAAAATGGCCAGAAACAAATACCTTTCTTCTGAAACTCATCAGTCTATTCTTGTTCTGAGAAATGAAGGCTATTACATGCGAGAAATTGCCAAGAAACTGAAGATCTTGTACAACGCTGTGTACTACTCCCTTCAAAGAACAGCGCAAACTGGCTCTAACCAGAATAGAAAGGGGAGTGGGAGGCCCCGGTGCACAACTGAGCAAGAGGGCAAGTACATTAGAGTGTCTAGTTTGAGAAACAGACGCCTCACAAGTCCTCAACTGGCAGCTTCATTAAATAGTACCCGCAAAAAACACCAGTCTCAACGTCAACAGTGAAGAGGCGACTCCTGGATGCTGGCCTTCTTGGCAGAGTTGCAAAGAAAAAGCCATATCTCAGACTGGCCAATAAAAATAAAAGATTAAGATGGGTAAAAGAACAGATACTGGACAGAGGAAGATTGGAAAAAAGTGTTATGGACAGACTAATCTAAGTTTGAGGTGTTCGGATCACAAAGAAGAACATTCGTGAGACACAGAAAATTTGAAAAGATGCTGGAGGAGTGCTTGACACCATCTGTCACGCATGGTGGAGGCAATGTGATGGTCTGGGGGTGCTTTGGTGGTGGTAAAGTGGGATATTTGTACAGGGTAAAAGTTTTCATGAAGAAGGTAGGCTATCATTCCATTTTGCCATGCCATACCAAGTGGATGGCTCTTAATTGGAGCCAATTTCCTCCTACAACAGGACAATGACCCAAAGCACAGCTCCAAACTATGCAAGAACTGTTTAGGGAAGAAGCAGTCAGCTGGTATTCTGTCTATAATGGAGTGGCAAGCACAGTCACCAGATCTCAACCCTATTGAGCTGTTGTGGGAGCAGCTTGACCGTATGGTATGTAAGAAATGCCCATCAAGCCAATCCAACTTGTGGGAGGTGCTTCAGGAAGCATGGGGTGAAATCTCTTCAGATTACCTCAACAAATTGACAACTATAATGCCAAAGGTCTGTAAGGCTGTAATTGCTGCAAATGGAGGATTCAAAGCAAAGTTTCATTGACAATTATTAATATCATTATTTATAACCATGTCAACATCTTGACTATGTTTCCTATTCATTTTGCAACTAATTTCATGTATGTTTTCATGGAAAACAAGGAAATTGTGTGACCCCAAACTTTTGAACGGTAGTGTATATTACTTGGTAAACAAAATCTCTTTCTCTGAACATTTCCCCATTTTTTTTAGAATGAAATATAGCTCAGTATTTGTTTTATTTATTTTATAGTATTTTTTTGCTCATCATTATGAAGTGTGCCAATAATTATGGACCTGACTATATGAAGATCTCATTCACAAGTGGAGCTGCCATTCAACGCATGCAAATGTGTTTAATGCATGGACCATGCATCTATGAGGTTAAATTTGCTTTCTTTATGTCTGGGTATGGAGTGTGTGTGTGTGTGTTCAGTCTGATGTTTGTGTGTTCTGCATAGCGTTGGGAAGCAGAATATATGGGGGGGAGGGCATACATAAGAGCTCCAGGCCTTTCCTTGCTGCCTCTCCCCCAGCCCTGTAATTAAGAACAACATTTGGTGTTAGATTATAGGGGGACCCAGCGTGCCATTGTGCTGGCCTGCCTGATTAATAAAAGGCAGCTAATTTCGGTGGTGGAAGGCAGTGCTCCAAAATGGCTCCTAATTACACATTAGGAGTGTGAAAGGCCCCCCCAACCCCCTACCCCCCCTGCTGGGGTGCGCGTGCTAGCATGCCCACCGGCATATTAGCGCCAGCTCCCAGGAGTTGCTAATTCCAGCTAGCCCCGCCAACATGGCAGATGATGAATATCCTTGATGTTGTGGGTAGAATAGCAGCGCAATGGGAGACAAAGGTTCCCTTTTCTCCGGTACCATTTCGGTCAGCCAAACAAGCATATACTGTATATATTTTTTAAAAAACTTGAGTGATTTCTATTTGTCATTTCCAAATGGGGTCTGAGTGCAAATTGGATGTTTTAGTCAAGTTGTCAAGGACTTTATGAGATGGAGCGGCTGCCTGGCGGTATGAAGAGTGCACCGGCTTGGGCTGTGATAGTGCTGATGACTTCCCGTTCTCCCCTCCCCTGGGTGGTCAAGTCAAGGGCTCCGGCAGCTGGGAATAATGTCCCCGAGAGGGGAACACAAACCTCTCACCGCACAACATTTGCATGGCTACATGATTACAGTTGAAATGGAAGGGGGAGGGAGTGACTGCAACAGCTGCAGAGACCAGGAACCCACAGGAAATTAGAGCTGTTTTTTTTGGTCGCTGCTACTACAGACAAGATGAGAGGGGAAGAAGAGAGTGGAGTGAACCAGAACCAGACTTTGAATATGGTGATTATCCTTTAAGCCCAGGAAGCAGCCATTCAAATTGCCATTCACCAGCTTTTCAAGCTTAATAATGTCAAAATATGTTCGGTACATACCAAAGAATCGAGATTCGCTGAGCAACTATCGCCTTTACTGCCGTCCCGGCCAGTATGTACTTCCAAAAAAAGTATAAATAAAAAGTTACATGCAACCGAAGAAATGCCTTGTTTGGAAAGAATCAACATATTGTTTTTGACCAAGTACAAAGTCGCCAAATCCACCTCTTCTGTACCTCCTGTAATATTAGTAATGTAATTAAAATACACTAAATAAAGACTATATAGAATTATACAATCACTGTAAAAAGGCACCGTTTAATTTTTTGACATTTTATTTCACCTTTATTTAACCAGGTAGGCTAGTTGAGAACAAGTTCTCATTTACAACTGCGACCTGGCCAAGATAAAGCAAAGCAGTTCGACACATACAACAACACATAGTTACACATGGAATAAACAAACATACAGTCAATAATACAGTAGAAAAAGTATATATACAGTGTGTGCAAATGAGGTAGGATAAGGGAGGTAAGGCAATAAATAGGCCATGGTGGCGAAGTAATTACAATATAGCAATTAAACACTGGAATGGTAGATGTGCAGAAGATGAATGTGCAAGTAGAGATACTGGGGTGCAAAGGAGCAAGATAAATAAATAAATAAATAAATACAGTATGGGGATGAGGTAGTTGGATGGGCTAATTACAGAGGGGCTATGTACGGGTGCAGAGGTCTGTGAGCTGCTCTGACAGCTGGTGCTTAAAGCTAGTGAGGGAGATATGAGTCTCCAGCTTCAGTGGTTTTTGCGCAGTTCGATCCAGTCATTGGCAGCAGAGAACTGGAAGGAAAGGCGGTCAAAGGAAGAATTGGCTTTGGGGGTGACCAGTGAAATGTACCTGCTGGAGCGCGTGCTATGGGTGGGTGCTGCTATGGTGACCAGTGAGCTGAGATAAGGCGGGGCTTTACCTAGCAGAGACTTGTAGATGACCTGGAGCCAGTGGGTTTGGCGACAAGTATGAAGCGAGGGCCAGCCAATGAGAGCGTACAGGTCGCAGTGGTGGGTAGTATATGGGACTTTGGTGACAAAACGGATGGCACTGTGATAGACTGCATCCAATTTGTTGAGTAGAGTGTTGGAGGCTATTTTGTAAATGACATCGCCGAAGTCGAGGATCGGTAGGATGGTCAGTTTTTTACGAGGGTATGTTTGGCAGCATGAGTGAAGGATGCTTTGTTACGAAATAGGAAGATTTAATTTTGGATTGGAGATGCTTAATGTGAGTCTGGAAGGAGAGTTTACAGTCTAACCAGACACCAAGGTATTTGTAGTTGGGCTGGCTGGAGACACGGCGATTCAGACAGCTAGCAGGCCATGGCTAGCAAGCTAGCAGAAGGGCCTTAGAGGGATGTTTCGACGGAGTAAAGTCTGTTTTAGCCTCCGCGTGCGGTGACATCGATAGACCAGTCGTGATGGATTAGTAGGGTTCCGATTAGCAGAGGGGTCCAAGTCCAATTGGCAAAATAGGTATAGTGGCCCAAGAAATTGGCTGATGGATCTATTCAGCTAACAGTCCAATATGCTCCAATAGCGGGCCGCAGCAGATTATGTCGGTAGTCCAGTCGTGAAGGATCGGCGGGGTTCCGTGCCCCGTACCGGCAGTAGAAGGGGTCCGGGTATTGTAGCCCAGGAGTGGCTGATGGGCCTCTTCAGCTAGCCAGGAGAATGGGCCTAGCATGGGCTAGCTCCAGGCTAATTGGTGCTTGCTTCGGGACAGAAATTAGCCAGGAGTAGTCACTCGGACTGCAGCTAGCTAGCTGCGATGATCCAGGTGAAAAGGTTCAGAGCTTGCGGTAGGAACCCGGGGATATGGAGAGAAAATAGGTCCAGTATTCTCTGGTTTGAGTCGCGTTGTACAAACTGGCGAGAGCTTTCCGAGCTAAAGGTTAGCTGATGACCGCTAGCAGTGGTTAGCTGACTACTAGCTAGTAGCTAGTGAGCTGGCTAGCTTCTGTTGGGGGATTCCGGTTCCGAGGTAAATAGAAATACTTTAGAAAAAACAGATCCACACCACATTGGGTGAGGCGGGTTGCAGGAGAGTATTTTGAAGTTGAGGTTTAGAAAAATATAAAAAAAGATATGCAAAGAAAAATATATGAAAAGATATATACATGGGACAAGACAAGACGAAGGACAAAGATGTCTGACTGCTACGCCATCTTGGATTCAAATCCTATATTGTCTACCTAGTAAACTCACATGAAATATTATTGCGTTCCGTATAGCGTAAGTAAAACTTCAGATTTATATGATGTTCATACACGGTTGTAGGTGATAAAACTGAGATCTGTGTATAATAACGAGATTCTCATGTCTCTGCCCTAACAATGGGAGTCATTGTCCCAAAGGCAGGAAGGCAGCTTAGGTTCTAAATAAATCCATAGAAACGCATTGGGCTTATTTTTGCCTCTTCCTCTCTGGATAAAATCAATGACCTTTCCTTAGATTAGATTAGTTTATTATTCACATGCACAGGGTTGCAGATGTAATCACAGGGTACAGTGAAATTCTCATGCTCCAACAGTGCAGGTCAAAAATGGATCAGCCTGCTGCTGGATCAGTCAACCTGGCGTGGCAGTAATTAGTGATTTTATTGGAGGTGAAGAAGAGGGCGATTTGGCCTTTGGACCTTTTTTGTGCAAATAGATCAGGGGTTCTCAAACGTTTTGGGGACCCCTTTTGTGATGGCAAATTCATCAGGAACCCTTCATAATCAGAATACAACTCGAGTGAGATACAAATAGCATATAAGGAGTTTTACTGACTTCGGCAGTGCATGGCAGGACGAACAGAGTCTCGGGGTCCTGGGAATGAAAATGTTAAAGGCTCATATCTTGGTATTAGAGAGAAAATGATGCAGTTTCCAAGCTAATTTCTTGCAATTCTACACATTTTGTCATGGGGCAGAGAGATTTTTTGTTGTTGTTGCAGCTCTAAAGCTAAGATCATCCATATCCATCCATTTTGCCATGAGTCAGAGAGGAAACCGTTTCAAAGCTTAAATTACAATGCATTTATGTAAAGAAATATAAAATGTTTTGAGGGAATAAAACAATTATTGGTTGAGTACTATGAATACCAATATCCCTGTGAGCCTCCCAGGCCCATGTTGCCCAGGGTTAAGAACATAATATGTAGATGAATACATTGTATTGTATTACACACTATATACTTATTTCACAGAATCCTTAGCCAAAATTTGTTTAATCTGTTCTTAGTAATATTAGTTAAAAAAAAAGGGAAATGTAAATACATCTCTCTCTCTCATATACTGTTTTTATTTCTTTATACATTTTGAGATCTGGCTGCGGACCCCTGGGGACCCCACTTTGTAAACCCGTGGTCTAGATAATACTGTATTTAAGCTACTGTTTCTATTCGTTTGTACTATAGCTTCCTTAAAGACAGATGTGTGGTTTCATATAATGTATATTTTAGTGTGATGAAATAAAGCCAATATAGGATCATGTGCATTGCTTTCCAGGCATGTGCAGGATACTTCGTGTTAGGTCTGACTACCTTCTGACTACCTGATATGGATGGGAGAGCAATAGACACTAGACTTACTATATCTGCTGTGTCCAAGCAAGGTCCCTGAGACGTGATGATCAAATTGGACACCTTGTCAAAACAGACGCCCGGCTGATGATGTAGGTTGGCTGGCTCGCTGGCTGACTGGCGTGCTGATGGTGTGTGTATTAGATGTGCACCTGGAAACCCCACAGGGGGTCACTGCCTGGGCCAGTGGCGTGGGTGGATGAAGAGGTGAGGTGGAAGACGGGCAATCTGCCAGGCCGGACCTCACCTTGCCACCCCAACTGATCCCAGAGGCCTATTACCTCACATTTCCTACCATTCATCATCAGGTGGCCATGACAGGCAAATTCATTTGAGCAGGAAGAGCAGCCTTGCCTCGAAGACTAGACGTAACATAGTAAACATAAATTTGTGACCCTAAAATTAGTAAAATATGTTACGTTTTGTATGGTTACGTAAGACAGAGGTTACTTAAGCCAAAAACGAAAGGAGGGAGGTTGGTCGGGGGAAGATGGGTGGGTGTATAAAGCATGAAACACACCGATAATCTGACTGCCGATAGGTACTTATCACAGTAGGAAGCCATTTCTTCTCCTGCTAGAACAAAATATGTACCTGCTTTGTACCGACCTGGTACTGACAAACCTGCTGTTTCTACTTGTAGAATCGCAATGCTTGGCAGTGGCTGACAACTTGACTTTGAGCCAATCAGATAGCACAAACCTCCACATGGGGGAGCCGACAGGAGTGACAAGAAAAAGGAAGGGCACTTTTTCCAGTCTAATCCACCCTCTTATTTTATTTGTTCTAATTTTTTTAACCCCTTTTTCTCCCCAATTTCGTGGTATCCAATTGGTAGTTACAGTCTTGTCCCATCGCTGCCACCCCCGTACAGACTTGGGAGAGGAGAAGGTCGAGAGCTGTGTGTCCTCCGAAACACAACCCAGCCAAGCTGCACTGCTTCTTGACACAACGCCCGCTTAACCCGGAAGCCAGCTGCACCAATGTGTCGGAGGAAACACTGTACACCTGGCGACCGTGTCAGGGTGCAGTGCACCCGGCCCGCCACTGGTGTTGCTAGTGCACGATGGGACAAGAACATCCCTGCTGGCCAAACCCTCCCCTAACCCGGACGACGCTGGGCCAATTGTGCACCGCCCCATGGGTCTCCCGGTCGCAGCCGGCTGCAACAGAGCCTGGACTTGAACCAGGATCTCTAGTGGCACAGTTAGCACTGCGATGCAGTGCAGTAGACCACTGCGCCTCTCGGGAGGTCCCTAATCCACCCTCTTAATCAGAATTGTTCTGGCAAACAATAAAGCTGCATAATACATATTTTTTTCTAGTCTTTATGTCTTCTACGTCAGGCAAAGTAGTTTTGTGCTTGAAGAAGGATTTTTTTTATTACATTTGATCATGTGCACTAGCTTATTACTTAACTAGCTAGCTAGCTAACGTTAGCTTGCTAATTGAGCAAGGCAGTCACACACATGTCATATGAAACGAATGGGGTGGTGAGTGCAATACAATACACACAACACTAAATGCTTTACCAAACTAGCTGTCTGGCCACTGTAGCTAATACATAGTAATTAAATCACAATGGGTTCGTTTCCATGAAGCAGCTGCCTGTAGCTGGCTGCCGAGAGTCTTTGCAGTGTCTTTACCTAGCTAGCACAACAGCTAGCTAGCTAGCGAATCATGCTAACCATTTAGCTAACATTAGCCAGCTTGCTTAACATTTATCTTTTGGGCTGTATGCGATTATGGAGAGTGAATTCTATTATTTATTTGCCATCTTGCTAGCTAGTTATCTAGCTGTGGCCATCTGGCTATTATCAACAAAGGCTTTCTACAACAATAGCAACATTAGCGTCGCTAGCTAAAATTGACTAGACCATAAAGCAACACACACGGACATGCTTTGCCAAACAACGCTACTGCCACCAGGTTTGGAGTATTTTAAAAAGACTGAGTGGCTGATGACTTCAAGGTCTTTGCTGTGTGAACGCGAAAGAGATTGACTGCCGACACTGTTCATAGGTGCTAATGGCAGGCAAATGTTTGACAATCCTACCGGTGTGTCTGAGCTATAATGCACATTTCTAGCAACCCAAAGGTTGCGTGTTCACATCGCAGACAATTTTAGTATTTTAGCTAATTAGTAACTTTTCATCTACTTGCTACTTTGCAATTACTTAGCATGTTAGCTAACCCTTCCCCTAACCTTAAACTCTAACCTTAACCCCTAGCCTAGCTAATGTTAGCCACAACAAATTGGAATTCATAACATACAGTGCTTTAAGAAAGTATTCAAACCCCTTCCCTTTTTCCACATTTTGTTACGTTACAGCCTTATTCTGAAATGGATTAAATAAATAAAAATCCTCATCAATCTACACACATAATGACAAAGCGAAAAACAGTTTAAGAAATCTTTGCAAATGTATAACAAATGAAAAATAGATTTACATAAGTATTCAGACCCTTTGCTGTGAGACTCAAAATTGAGCTCAGGTGCATCCTGTTTCCATTGATCATCCTTGAGATGTTTCTACAACTTGATTGGAGTCCCACTGTGGTAAATTCAATTGATTGGACATGATTTGGAAAGGCACAAACCTGTCTATATACAGTATAAGGTCCCACAGTTGAGAGTGCATATCAGATCAAAAACCAAGCCATGAGGTCAAAGGAATTGTCCGTAATGCTCAGATACAGGATTGTGTTGAGGCACAGATCTGGGGATGGGTACCAAAATATCTCTGCAGCATTGAAGGTCCCCAAGAACACCGTGGCCTCCATCATTCTTAAATGGAAGAAGTTTGGAACCACCAAGACTCTTCCTACATCAGCCCGCCCGGCAAAACTGTGTGGAGGAGAAGAGGAGGAGAGCCTTGGTCATGGAGGTGACCAAGAACCGATGGTCACTCTGACAGAGCTCCAGAGTTCCTCTATGGAGATTGGTGAACCTTCCAGAAAGACAACCATCTCTGCAGCACTCCACCAATCAGGCCGTTATGGTAGAGTGGCCAGACGGAAGACACTCCTCAGAAAACGGCACATGACAGCCCACTTGGAGTTTGCCAAAAGGCACCTAAAGGACTCTCAGATCATGAGAAACAAGATTCTCTGGTTTGATGACACCAAGTTTGAACTCTTTGGCCTGAATGCCAGGAGTCACATCTGGAGGAAACCTGGCACCATCCGTACGGTGAAGCATGGTGGTCGAAGCATCATGCTGTGGGGATGTTTTTCAGTGACAGGGACATGGAGACTAGTCAGGATCAAGGCAAAGATGAATGGAACAAAGTACAAAGAGATCCTGCTCCAGAGTGCTCAGGACTGGGGCAACAGGACAGTGACCCTATGCACAGAGCCAAGACAATGCTGGAGTGGCTTCGGGACAAGTTTCTAGCGTCATACCCAAGTAGACTCGAGGCGGTTATCGGTGCTAAAAGTGCTTTAACAAAGGTTTGAATAGTTAGGAAAATCTCATATATATATATATATATATTTTATACATTTGCAAACATTTCTAAAAACCTGTTTTTGCTTTGTCAATATGGGGTACTGTTGTAGATTGATAAAAACAATTTAATCAATTTCAGAATAAGGCTGTAACGTAACAAAATGTGGAAAAAGTCAAGGAGTGTGAATATTTTCTGGATGCACTGTATCATACGTATTGCAAATTCGTAACATATTGTATGAATTGCAATTCGTAACATGTCATACAAAATGGGTGATGGACATCCACAAATTAATACATACCATACGAAAGGTAACGTACTAAACATACTAAATAGAGGGTGCAAATGTATGGTAACTGTGTTACTTCTACCTCCAAGTCCAGGTTGGGAGGAGAGAGGGGACTAGGCTAGCTAATCCTCTCGTCCAGACAGTGATAGACTGGGTGCTCCGGAGGACAGTAGGAAAGAAATTAGGTTAAAACTGCTGGTGCTGTGTGGTGGGGACCACAGGAAATTGGTTGTGTCAGTCACAATGAGTAACGTACAGTGGCAATTTTAGGCTGGTTGGCATTTATCGTTGTGAATCTTGACCTGGAGGCAGCTCTGCAGAGTTGTCACTAGCTAGCACAGCCAGAAAGTCATAACATCTGATTTTAAACCTAACTTTAACCACACTTCTAACCTTAAATTAAGACCAAAAAGCACATTTTTGTTTTCAATGGCATTTTACAATATAGACAATTTTGACTTTGTAGCTAGCCCATCTAGCGAAAATCGTTCAGTTCTGCCTCCAGGGCAAGATTCATGACAATAAATGCCAACCTGCCAATTTTAGACGCCTGTGGCTAACTCTGACTTATTGAAATAAATGTTTTTAAACCCAGTTTCATTG
The DNA here is from genome assembly GCF_901001165.1 of Salmo trutta. Taxonomy (NCBI): domain Eukaryota; kingdom Metazoa; phylum Chordata; class Actinopteri; order Salmoniformes; family Salmonidae; genus Salmo; species Salmo trutta. The sequence goes on from NC_042965.1 coordinate 8,781,674, forward strand.
CAAGTCATCTCCCCGAAGCAGAGGAATAGATAATGGTGTTTGTCTTCTCTGATCATTTGGGTTTCTTTCCTGGGTACAGACATGGCATCGTCATCCATCAAAGAGGTTAAAGTTAGTGTTGTTTCAGGGTTCTGCTACTTTACCTGTAGGGCTGTATATTGATGTATTTTCCTGATGAGTGCCTCGCTTCTGACGCCCACTCGGCTCCTCATAATCTCAGTGGTCAGCATATAAGTGGTGTCTCCACCAGCAATATTGCGAAGTGAAAAAAAATCTATTCATTAACATGTTCATCTGAATGCAGAGTGGAATCCCCAGAAGGGTTGAGTTGTTACTGTATGTAAAATAACCCCAATAGAATCACTGTGAATACAATGTCCCCCCTTGAAGGCCATGTGCTTTTCCCCTAGCCTGCTGTGTCCCAGACTCCAGACTTCTGACTTAAGGCGTGTGAATGCTGTCTTGCAGCAGACAGGCCTCTCCAAATAGAAGACTGAGGAGCACAGGGGTGATCATTTCTGGAGGTTTTTCCTCCTTCCCTCGAGTGACTCTGAAATACTATCTGGGTGCCCTTTTGTTGGAGGAAGACTGAGTGGCGAGCGGCCCGAGTTTCTCCTCAACAAGGAGGAGGAGGAGGCGGCCCAGAGTAGACTAATGAGAGAGAGAACAGAGGCTCGGCTCCTTCGGCCTCCTCGCCTCATTTTTCTTTCTCTGCACAGGCTTCCTGCTGGTCAGGTGATGGCAGTGCCAGCTGGGGCATCCAGCACTGATGGCCGCCGATTCATTTCACCCGGCCGGTGATTTATGGGCCGGCAAAAGGCACCGGGTGGAGCCGGTGCGCATGGCACCGGCCACCGGAGTTAGTGCACTATCCGGCTCCCGTCATGCTTTACAACACAGCGGGCTGGACTGTCTAATTTACGCTGGCAGACAGTCACATATATCACCCCCCGTTTGGCCAATGAAGATTGGTGATGTTTGAAAGGGTCTGTGTACAGTCGATTTTACCCATGCGTTACTGCCTGCCTGCTAACCTGGACTGAGCAGGACTTTTTTAGTTGCTTTTGCTTCTCCTTTTCTTTCGTTTTTTTTTCTGTATATTCTTCCTTGATCTATCTATCCTCTTTCTCTCTGCTCTCTCTCTCTCCCTACCCCCTTCTCCCCCTCTCTCTCTCTCTGTCCCTCTACCTCCCACTCTCCCACTCTCTCTGTGTGTGTCTCTCTCTGTCCCTCTCCCTCCCACTTTCACTGTGTGGATGTAATGTGAAGTGACTGTGGTCGAGGGAGGCACTCTCACGGGCTGACTCCGGCTCTTGAGGACTGGGCCCTTCTGCACGGGGGAAGCCCGGGGAGGTCACAGTAGGTAGCTCCCCCGAGCCGCGGCGTATTAATGCCTGCACTGACCTTGGCGATAAGAGTGGAGTCTTCAGGCACATGTTTGATTCATGAGCCCATCCTCAGTTGGCCTGGGGGGGCTTTCTTCCACTGGCTGTCCTTTTACTGGCAGAGCAAGAGAGGAGTGCTGCTGGGGAGATCAGCACTGTCTGTCACAGAGGGGCTGGGGTGTGATGAAGGTACAGGGATGTCTGGGAGAGGGGCAGGGACCTCTGAGCGGCCCCTATGTGGAACACATGCGATGGACTTAATGTCGGGTGGTGATGCGGTGAAGTGTTGAGGATTATTGGAATGGATGTCAGCGACGGGGCCTCTCGCCCCCCCCTCCCCCCCCGTCTCTCCTTCCCGCCTGTCTGCCTGTCTGCCTGCCTGGAGGAGGGAGTGTATGGGGTGGGGTGGGGTTGGGTGGGTGGGAGGGAGACTTTGAAAGAGGGATGAGAGAGTGGGTTGAAGGGCAGTTGACAGTTCCACTTGTGACATCTTTTTCAATGTTTTTATTTTCATGACTGACATGTTTTAGGCCTGGCAAGGGGCATGGATCTAAACAGAGATGGGATGGAAGATGGGTTTTTTGGGGGAGTAAGCCGACACAGCTTCGTTGCCAGCGCATATCTCCAAATTACATCCTCTAGAGTTTGGTTGGGGATTACCCCTGTCTAATCCTGACAAATGCTGCAGAGTGAAACGCCTCTCTGACAACAGAGCAAACTGCACAGACTGTGATGACCATGGTGATCAGTTTAAACAAGTGTAAGGCACAGGATGTACTCTCGCCCACGCAAATCTCAGGATGCTTCGGCTTCGAGTTTGCTAGGCTGAAAATACAAAGGGAAATTGAGATGTTTATTTTGAACTGGTACAAAATCCTACATTGTAATGACAGAGTGATGAACTAGACCTAATTAGTGATTCATTTTAGAGTTTCACTATATAGTCAGTCAGTGGAATACCAGCTAAAAACAAAACATCTGACCAAGCTTTTATGCTTTAAGCAAATAGTGATTTTCCAAAGGCACAGATTTCAGTAATTACATAGACGCACAGAGAGACATCCATCCTTGAAGTATCTTGCCAAAATATACATCAGCTCCCAATGCCAGCTGTTTGAGCAGCGCTATGTAATTCATAATCCCGATTAGTGTTCTATTCAGTCACCCAAAAATCCGTACACGCCTCAAAGAAACTTGTCAATGCTTTTCAGTGTGCGTTGCATATTTACACTCAAGTTGATGCGTGCCAATCCTACTGCTATCAAAAAACGAGTGACAATCCACGTTTCACATGTCCCATTGCTGTCACCTCATTCTGCCTGTCACTAATCTTTCACAGCTATTTGCAGTTTTAATATGAATCTCAAATCCCCTTTCCTCTCTCTCTCTCTCGCCTCTCTCCCTCTCTCTTTGTTCTTCTTTTGTGGTTTGCTGGAGAGCTGAGATCGGTGTATAGAGTGATCCGTCTCATTCCTCAGTGCGTTCCCATGGTCGTGCTTTTGTTTTTGCTAAACTGGTGCCCCCCGGATTTAAAGGGAAAATAATCTTTCTTTCATTGTCTTTTTTGTTTTGAAAGGCCGCCGAAAAGCGATCTGTTGATTCTTCTCTCATCTTTCACAGATTAAGTTGAAATTGAAGGAGAATTTGAGGCTAACGTCTGTTTATGCTTGTGCATGCTAAGGCTGGGGTAATGTTGACATTGTTTTTTTACGTTATGGGTTTTATGTTCTGTTTATTTAGCAAATCTCCTTTTTGGCTCTGCTTGGTCGACATCGTTTTCGGGCGGATTTCTTTTTGAACACCGTTCTGCATCAGAAGAGGATATCAGCCTGAGAGCCATTCTAAATCTTATGTGCATAACACTGTAAGATGTCTGTTGGATTTAATACGTTCAATAAAATCTTTGAGTCCAATATGTTATTGTCTGCATGCCCCCCCCCCCCCCCCCCACCCCCCCAGCCATCAGTGTCAGATGGCAGACTAATGCTGAGATTAATGAAGCCATTGCTTTAGTCAGAAAATCAATAGTCACTCGAAACAGTAGACATATCTCGGCGGGCTTGGATGCTGACCCAGTTCCCATACAACGACCTATCCTAACCCACGGAGTATTGTCTGACGCTCACCACGTCTGCTACACTATACGATACATTTTCTATTCACTTTATGTTGCGAAACCACTTGAAAATACAATACAAAGAAGAACAGAGGCTAGATGACAGAGAATTGGGGCAGCTGTAATTTAGAGGGGGTTTGTGAGTGGAAACAAGCACCACGGAGATTACCTGGATTTACTAATGCTTTAGACAAATAGGAAGACCAACTCCACATCATTTCAACGTCCACTAAAGATAGGTAGGAAGGATGGACTGAGATGTTAACCTGGCTTTGGGATGAAACCTCCTGTCTTATTGTTGGATCTCCTTAGTTTGTGAACGACCCAACGGCGTCTGTGTTGGAGTCGGGCCACTGAGAGGTCAGCTGTCCTGGGAGGTCGAAGCAGGCACATGAAACACTCACATGCACACCTACACTGATACCCACAGACATATACACACGCTGTACATTTCCGTCAGAACCCATGAACAGCATATTGTATTATTATTACTGTAGTGGCTTCTGAAATGAACCCACTACAATTGAAATGAAAAGCTTTGGAGTGCATGTGAAGCAAGATGAGTAGGAAACTAATTCTGATTTTCCAGCTTGAGCAGCATGAGCGAGCCACTATGGGTTGTGGGGGAACTGAAGTAGTGCATACTCAGATCACCCACATCCGTATAAAAACATTAGTTTTAACTAGAGATGAGGGAGAAAAATCCATATATCGTATCATTTTGACAATATCGCAATATTTTCCAGTATTTTTCCACAATCTTCTTTTTAAATTTGTTTTCAGCACTTTTATATGACTGATCAAAGCTCGTTTTCTCAATGCTCTCTCTTGTTCCTCTGCAGCAGACATATGTTGAGCAATATGTTTGGAGCATCGAATCACAATGAAAACCATAGTGTCGAATCGCAATACTTCTAGAATCGTGAGTATCGCAATACATATTGTATTGGCACCTAAGTATCGTGATAATGTTGTATCGTGAGGTCCCTGGCAATTCCCTGCTCTAGTTTGAACCACATATCTTTCCCAGCTCTTTGGAGGAACTGTGAACTAACATACCCACTGCTTTAGAATTGATTAGGATCGTCATGTGATGATTTCCGTGATCAAGCCTCATCCTATGTAAGCTACCCCAAAATAGAAGTAGTAAGACATTTCTGTATGTAGGGAGACCAGGGAATTTCCCCCAAAACTTTGTAGCAACAGTAATTTGCTACCTTTGTTGTTCGTTCGCTCACGGAAGATTTGTAATATTGTTACTGTCTCGCGGCTGGGTGGGGGCCTGGTGGTCGAGAGAAATAAGGTGAAACACATCCCTGGTTGCTTTACACAGAGGCCAATACCATAAATGACAATGAGGGGTAAGTCAGAGGAATGTTGTAGAGTAGACAATAGGCATCCCCCAAAGCCCACAGAACACAACCTGGTCCTGGTAGGCTAAACTCACCCCCCCCCCCCCCCCCCCATGACCTGCAGAGGAGGAGGAGGGTGTGTAGCTACGGTGTGGCCTTAGTTGCACTGTTTCACTTCTAGTCTTACATTGAAATATTTGCAGACAAATTTACTGAATATCATTCCTGTTTCATCTAACAGGTTTATTTTTGAATTGTTCAGATATGTTGTACTATATGTGTAGTGTGCACAGTGCCTTCAGAAAGTATTCACACCCCTTCACTTTTTCCACATTTTGTTGTGTTACAGCCTGAATTTAAAATGGATTAAATAGAGCTTTTTTTTGTCACTGACCTACACACACACACACAATACCCCATAATGTCAAAGTGGAATTATGTTTTAAAACATTTTTACAAATAAATGAAAAGCTGAAATGTCTTGAGTCAATCAGTATTCAACCCCTTTGTTATTAAAAAAACCTAAAGTTCAGGAGTAAAAATAATGTGCTTAACAAATCACATAGTAAATTGTATGGACTAATAGTGTTTAACATGATTTCTGAGTGACTACCTTAATCTCTGTAACCCACACATACAATTATCTGTAAGGTCCCTCAGTCAAGCAGTGAATTTCAAACACAGATAAAACCACAAAGACCAGGGAGGTGTTTCAATACATCGCAAAGAAGGGAACCTATTGGTAGATGGGTAAAAATAAAAAAGCAGACATTGAATATACTTTTGAGCATGGCAAAGTTATTAATTGCACTTTCGATGGTGTATCAATACACCCAGTCACTACAAAGAAACAGGCGTCGTTCCTAACTCAGTTTGCGGAGAGGAAGGAAACCGCTCAGGGATTTCACCATGAGGCTAATGGGGACTTTAAAACAGTTGAATGGCTGTGATAGGAGAAAACTGAGGATGGATCAACAACATTGTAGTTACTTCACAATACTAACCTAAATGACAGAATGAAAAGAAGGAAACCTGTACAGAATTAAAAAAATTCAAAAACATGCATCCTGTTTGCAACAAGACATTAAAGTAATACTGCAAAACAAGTGGCAAAGCAATTAACTTTGTCCTGAATACAAAGTGTTATGTTTGGGGCAAATCCAATACAACACATCACTTGAGTACCACTATCATAGTGGTGGCTGCTTCATGTTGTGGGTATGCTTGTAATCGTTAAGGAGTTTTTCAGGATGAAAAATACATGGAATGGAGCTAAGCACAGGCAAAATTCTAGAGGAAAACCTGGTTTAGTCTGCTTTCCACCTGACACTTGGAGATGAATTCACCTTTCAGCAGGACAATAGCCTAAAACACAAGGCCAAATCTACACTGGAGTTGCTGACCAAGAAGACAGTGAATGTTTGTGGCAGAGTTACAGTTTTGACTTACAGTGCCTTTAAAAAGTATTCATACGCCTTGATTTATTCCGCATTAATGTTGTTTTACAGCCTGAATTAAAAGTTGATTAAATATATTTTTTTCTCACCCATCTACACACAATAAACCATAATAAAAAAAGTGAAAACATGTTTTTAGCAATGTTAGCAAATGTATTTAAAATGGAATACAGAAATATCTCATTTACATAAGTATTCACATGACTGAGTCAATACATGTTAGAATTCCCTTTGGCAGCAATTACAGCTGTGAGTCTTTCTGGGTAAGTCTCAAAAGGTTTTGCCTACCTGGATTGTACAATATTTGCAATATTTTATTTTTTCCCATCTACAAATAGGTGCCCTTCTTTGCGAGGCATTCAAAAATCATGTTAAAGACTATTATTGCACACCGAGTGAGTCCATGCAGCTTTTTAAGTGACTTCTATGGTAGAAAAATTACGAGATTGATTTAATACTGTTTATGCATCGAATAGCTTTGATGAGGACTCTCTCATGTGGGACTGAGTTGGGCCTCTGGGGCTTGGTGCTGGCAATTGATTTACGATGCCTTGGTGATAGAACCTACAGTAAGGTGCACTATTTGCGGGATTTACTGGTCACTTCAATAGCATTGGGTCTATGTTACTGACTGAAATCTGGGTTTGTAATTGTAATTCAACTATTGCCTTGGTTTTCTTAGCTAGATACAGCAGACAGTGTTTGTTTTAAGATGTAAACTGAACAATTTAGCAGCTTGCTTAATTCAAATTGAAAAGCTAATTTATTCAGCATGAATAGCGAGGCGATTTTGAGGTAATGTTTTTGTGTTGCCTAATCACCTGATAGGATAGGCTACTGAGAATGGTGTCATAATTTAAATCACTGAATCAAAATTAATAATATGGATATGAACTGTATATATGCTTGTCAACAATAGCAAGTGTTTGTTTTATTACCTGTAGTCCAATCAGAAGGGACTGTTACCTAAATCTAATCCATTCTAATAACTGCTGATTGGCAATTGCGATAGAGCTGTAACCATGATTATGATAAAACAAGGCTACAACACCAATGGATTGAAGTTGTGGGTAGTAATAGGCTGTAGTATTGTGAACTATTTTAGCTCACACTGAAATGTGTCTTTTCCCTTAAGAATTGGCTGATGTATTTTATACATTTGGCGCATTGCATGTTAATCTTAAAATAATAGATGTTTAATAAGTGTGAAGCAGAAAGGGAATATCCAATAGAGGTTGGTATTAAAAATATGGAGTATTATTGTTTGGGTACACTGAAATGAAATCAATGCCTTCTAATAATGTGATTGGAAATATGTTATTAGTTATTAGTGTTTTTTTGGATGGACTCTAATAATGCCATGTTTTAGTCTGCGGGTGAAAGCGAGTCGTGCTCGCTGGGCTATATCAGGATGTAGGGGAAGCAGTGGGACATTTGGAGCAGAGGTCTGAATAGTTGAATCGGAAACGTTCTTTGACAGTTTCTGATTATTGTTGCACGGTTTTGTAGTTTAGGTAACACCGGAGAATTTGAGGAGGAAGGTAATGTCATTTAAAACGATAATCTGTTTCCATTACGTGGAACAGTGTTAAGTATTTAAAGTGAGTGTTTTAGTATTGAATATTGAGCTGATGAATATTGAGCTGACAGTGCCAACTTTTTGAAGGTCCTAGATTTGTTAAAACAGGTTTTATATTTTGACTAAATTAATGCAACAGGTTAAAATGATAAGATTACCAGAAAGGGGCTCTGGGATTGTTTAATTTAGAAGGTGTCTATTCCACTTAATGGAACATGGTATTATCTGATGTGTCTTGAGTAAGATTCTTTCTTCCAGGACTGATGGAAGTCCACTACAGTATGTATGTTAAGGGAGCTCCCAAATTAAATAAGGCCTGGCCGAATTGTTCTAGTTTTACCCTACATTATGAATATTTGTTAGTGGTGTTAATACCGTATTTGATTGATTGTGTGGGGTCTTTTTTATTTGGTTTTAGTAGGTTTTTCACAGGTTAGAAAGGATGCACCTTAAGGGGCACACAAATGACATTTTCTGAAGTTTCTATTGTCTAACACATGAATTATTTTGATAAGGAATGTACTGAAAAAAAACTATGTAAACCTGGTACACAAAATGTATGAAATGTTTGACATGTTTTAAAATAATTCGTCTGAGGTACAGAGACAGGACAGGGAGAGAAACACTCACTTGAAGGGGTTGAATGACCTCTGAACTCTGTTCTGACTTTCTGGTGATGCCTGATCACCTTCACTAGAGAGCCCAGAAACATTGGCTAAGATGTATATGTTGCATGTAAATACTCATCATTACGGAGAAGTTTATAATAGTTCTATGTGTGATTCGGACCACAAGAAGGACAGACCTGTCTCTAGTCTATTTTACTATGACCTATATATTTTGGGATACAATTATTTCCTTATGGAGTTATTATTAAGGGTAGTAATTCTAATTTGATTTGTTGTGAGTTGTGTCAAAATGGGGGAATTACCAGTCCTCTGAGGTTTTTTGGATTGAAGATTACACACCTCGAGTGATATGTAGGAGTGTATCGAGTGAAATATGAAGGCGTGTATTGTTGTGTTGTTTGTTCTGTTTCCATTTTGTTTCGATACAAATCTCACCAGATTGGGTCTGCTGGATGATCGGGATTTCTCCCTAAGGATTAGCCCTCTAACTTCCTGACCCTGTGACTCTGATGAGGTCGACAGTATGATAGGTGAGTATAAACCAATTTGAAAAAATGGTTTAAACAGAATGTGTTGTTATTTTCTTTGACATTTGTCTTGGAAATTTGTATTAGGAATATTAGTAGTAGTAATAAGTTGTCATACAGTAAATAATTTGTCTGCATTTCTTGAATCGGAAATGCCTAAACTAAATTGCTGTTTTGATCTGTCCTCTTTCGAGGTTATGGCAAAGGTGACCACAGATGGTATCTAGATGCATGGCAGGGACAAGTTGACCAAGTAACGGTGTGGACCTCAAACCCTCTCTAACCGGCTGAGGTAATGGCGAAAATGGCGTTCAGTATGGTCCTTCACCACTTCTACCTGAGCCCTGAGTCCAAGCCGACAACCTGTACACAGCATCCAGTCGAAGCTATCAACTGCCTTTTCTCTCATGCTTTTTCTCTCAGGAGTGCGACATGAGTCCACGTGGAGGGAGCATGGAGAAAGTTCCGGTCCGAATTTCTCTCATGCTGCTGGTATACTGGTTGGCAAATGGACAAGACATAATGGGTGGTAAAGATAGTGGCGGCCCAGGTGAGACATTGACATTGTCATGGGCATTGTCATGAGACATCGGGACATTGTCATGGGCCATCCACTTTGAACTGTGAAGTTATCTTGAAGAAGACAATGAAGAAACGCCAGAAGAATGAGTGTCTGAAGGGGGGATTGGTCAACTGTGCCCGTAATTGATTTAGACTTGTCCAAAATTGTTTATTTGGGGTCTCGGGTTGATTGTGGAGGTCTACACACTGCACAATTTATAGTAATTTAGACTAAGAATGCATTGAGATACTGATCTGTAATTATAACCCTGATGAAAAAGTTAATGCTAGAATTATAAGATTGGCATGACTCTCCTGGGTGAGGATCCAAGGCTCAGATCAGCGTGGCAATGGCTGACGAATGCCAGATCCCCTCTCACCCACAGAAGACGAGAGAGGGGGCTGGGTCGGTTATGGTCACCTTCACACCCTGTCGTAAATCAAGCAGGAGATAACTATTTCTTGCTCTCTAGTATTGGGATCGGAATGTCTTAGTCTGAGAGACTTTTGCACCCCTAAAACTCTAATGTCCAAAGAGTGAACTTTGGAACAATATTTCTAACATTCAAATGTGGAAAATGGTCAGTGGGGACCTAAAGAATAATAATGTCATGTTGCTTTTCATTTTGTGACATTATTAAAAACTATATGAAATACTGTAACAGGAAGGAAGCCCACTTTATCTGTCAAGTTTCCATCCGATACGTTGTCTATGTGATATGAAAATTGACGAAACTATTGTTGTTAAGATAGGAAGGTGATTTTAGGAGTCATCAGAGATGACTTCTAATCATATCCTTTGCACATTAAGTAGCCACGCCCCGAATGAGGTCAGAGAGCTTGTCAGTGTGATGGAACGGCCCTTTTCGACCAGAGTGCTTAAAAGGACTGGGTAATAATTAACATATCATACCAGAAGACGTGAGACTGTGGTCCACATGTTGAAATGGTTGGAAACTCTGAAACTCTCAACCTCAATACAAGGTGAAGAAGATAAACTCACCAGATAATACCCGAACTTTAACAGGCTGCAGCTGTCCATGTAAAGGGGGTCAAACTCTGACTATCCACATGAGCTAAGAACAAGTTCTGAACAAAAACAGCCCATTGGAGACCGGACAACTAAGAAGGACATTGTGACCTCTGGTGGACAATCAAAGCCTTACACTCACGGGAGAGCCCACCGAAACAACCTTCTGAGAGGGCTTGGTTCTGACCGAGATAAACGATGAACGAAGACATTCAACAAGTAAATACATTTGTTATTTTCTTACCCAAAAGGGCAGCGGTTCATGTGCAAGGTACATGATTAATGTGAGAATGTATCCACGATAAATGGCCCTTTTTCTTCCTCTCTATCCCTCTTCCCCTCCCCCCTCCATTTATGTTGTAACAAGCGTCATATCTTGTCAGTTCAGGGACTTTTTAGCGACTTTTGTCTCATGTACAGTTGAAGTTGGAAGTTTACATACACTTAGGTTGGAGTCATTAAAACTTGTTTTTCAACCACTCCACAAATTTCTTGTTAACAAACTATCGTTTTGGCAAGTCGGTTAGGACAAGTCATTTTTCCAACAATTGTTTACAGACAGATTATTTCACATAATTCACTGTATCACAATTCCAGTGGGTCAGAAGTTTATATACACTAAGTTGACTGTGCCTTTAAACAGCTTGGGAAATTCCAGAAAATGATGTCATGGCTTTAGAAGCTTCTGATAGGCTAATTGACATCATTTGAGTCAATTGGAGGTATACCTGTGGATGTATTTCAAGGCCTACCTTCAAACTTAGTGCCTCTTTGCTTGACATCATGGGAAAATCAAAAGAAATCAGCCAAGACTGAAGAAAAAAAATGTAGACCTCCACAAGTCTGGTTCATCCTTGGGAGCAATTTCCAAACGCCTGAAGGTACCACGTTCATCTGTACAAACAACAGTACGCAAGTATAAACACCATGGGACCACGCAGCCGTCATACCGATCCGGAAGGAGACATGTTCTGTCTCCTAGAGATGAACGTACTTTGGTGCGAAAAGTGCAAATCAATCCCAGAACAACAGCAAAGGATCTTGTGAAGATGCTGGAGGAAACAGATAAAAAAGTATCTATATCCACAGTAAAACGAGTCCTATATCGGCATAACCTGAAAGGCCGCTCAGCAAGGAAGAAGCCACTGCTCCAAAACCGCCATAAAAAAGCCAGACTACAGTTTGCAACTGCACATGGGGACAAAGATCGTACTTTTTGGAGAAATGTCCTCTGGTCTGATGAAACAAAAATAGAACTGTTTGGCCATAATGACCATCTTTATGTTTGGAGGAAAAATGGGTGAGGCTTGCAAGCCGAAGAACACCATCCCAACCATGAAGCACAGTGGTGGCAGCATCATGTTGTGAGGGTGCTTTTCTTCAGGAGGGACGGGTGCACTTCACAAAATAGATGGCATCACGAGGAATGGGAAATGATGTAGATATATTGAAGCAACATCAGTCATGAAGTTAAAGCTTGGTCGCAAATGTGTCTTCCAAATGGACAATGACCCCAAGCATACTTCTAAAGTTGTGGCAAAATGGCTTAAGGACAAAAAAAGTCAAGGTACTTGAGTGGCCATCACAAAGCCCTGACCTCAATCCCATGGAAGTTTTGTGGGCAGAACTGAAAAAGCGTGTGCGAGCAAGGAGGTCTACAAACCTGACTCAGTTACACCAGTTGTGTCAGAAGGAATGGGACAAAATTATTTTGTGGGAAGCTTGTGGAAGGCTACCCGAAATGTTTGACCCAAGTTAAACAATTTAAAGGCAATGCTAACAAATACTAATTGAGTGTATGTAAACTTCTGACCCACTGGGAATGTGATGAAAGAAATAAAAGCTGAAATAAATCTTTCTCTCTACTATTATTCTGACATTTCACATTCTTAAAATAAAGTGGTGATCTTAACTGACCTAAGACAGGGAATTTTTACTAGGATTAAATGTCAGGAATTGTGAAAAACTGAGTTTAAATGTATTTGGCTAAGGTGTATGTAAACTTCCGACTTCAACTGTAAGTGTGTATGTGTATTCTGTGTTATTATTTAGTTTGTTAGAAAGTGAATTATTAAACCGATTTATGTAGTACTGAATAATCAGCAAAGGTGTTCTTGGGGCTCTGGTTCTTGCGAATCCAAGAAGGTTACGACTGTTCAGAATGAGAACTGACATGAGGTAATGATTAATAAGTGACTGTTATCGATATATAATTAATATAAATGTTCTTGAGTTTAAATTCGGGAGATGGTAACTCGTTAAATAACTTATTCCGTGGTGCCCCAAATTCCTAATGAGTTAATTGTTCCATGATTAATTTACTTGGGTAACAATTAAACATAGTTAGTGGATTGAATATATAACAGTCATCAGATTACTGAAAGTCACGTCACAAATATATATTAATCTTGTATGTTAATATAAATGTACATTCTGCCTGTGTTGATGTGTGTTAAGTTGAGGGTTTTAACTTTGAGTGATAGAACTAACGTGAATCACTAAGCATTGTCATTCTAAATTTGGGTTGGATAATTAATTGGGTTTTAATTATGATTTGTAAACTGACTGATTGATTTGAGTAAGTTTTTAGTATGTTAATAACGATATGACTGGAGCAATTAATGTTTTATGGATTGATTGTTTTGATTGTTGTTATGCTAATTGTGACGTGTGCTAAGAAGTTGTACTAAAGCTGTTGACATTGTTCTCACCATGCCCTGCTGAGTGGAGAGGGGGAACCCTCTGATCCTGAGAGTGAAACTGATCCTAATTTATTTGCCTTATATCCATTACCAAATTACATTTTAATGATAATGACAATACTTAGGAACTATAGCGGGTTTGTGCTAATGACACAGAGTCCATAGGTAATGCCCTTGTAAATAGTGGGATCATTATGCTTGTCCTGGGTCGTATTGATGCCTCATGTGTTTTTCTACATTTGGTATTAATGTCTTTTTAAAAATTGTATTTATATTTTAAGTTGATAAAAGTCTCAAAATGGGGGATTATGGTAGAGAAATTACAATATTATATTTTAATACTGTTTATGCATCAAATAGCTTTGATGAATACTCTCTCATCTGTGTCTGTAGGACTGAGTTGGGCCTCTGGGGCGTGGCTCTGGCAATTGATTTACGATGCCTTGGTGATATAACCTACAGCCTGCATTCCATTGAATGGCTAGTATCTCTGTGTTAAGGGGAGCGAAACTGAGAAGATAACCCTGTATAAACAAGCAGTAAATGACCTAGAGACAGAAACCTGGCGCAATGTAAATCTGTCTGTCTGTTGCTTGATAGCACAATGTACCTTTGTATAATTCTATACATCTCTTGTTTGTCATTAACATTCAGGAGGATGTACTTCGCTATAAAATGCTGTGGCTCAAATCTGCTTGTTGAGCTCTCGGCATCACACTTCAGAGTGCGAGTGTGATCAACCAGCTTCATTATTGTAAATAAGGATGATTGTTTGAAGAAATGGGAAAGTCTCTCTCCTTTGAATCAGAAATATTCCATGACACATCATAACCTGTTGGGGCTAGGGGGCAGTATTTGCACGGCCGGATAAAAAAACGTACCCGATTTAAACTGGTTACTACTCTTGCCCAGAAACGAGAATATGCATATAATTAGTAGATTTGGATAGAAAACACTCTAAAGTTTCTAAAACTGTTTGAATGGTGTCTGTGAGTATAACAGAACTCATATGGCAGGCCAAAACCTGAGAAGATTCCATACAGGAAATGCCCTGTGTGACAATTTGTTGTGCTTCTGATGTATCTCTATCGAAAACACAGCATCTCTGCTGTAACGTGACATTTTCTAAGGCTTCCATTGGCTCTCAGAAGGCGCCAGAAAGTGGAATGGGGTGTCTGCTGTCTCTGGGCGAAGAACAGCAGGAGGATTTGTGAGTTCGTCAGCCTGGGGACTGTGACACTGGAGATGCACGTTCATGAGAATTCTCAATTTTTTTCTTTCAGCCTTTGAATGAATACAATGTTGCCCGGTTGGAATATTATCGCTATTTTACGAGAAAAATAGCATAAAAATTGATTTTAAACAGCGTTTGACATGCTTCGAAGTACGGTAATGGAATATTTTGCATTTTTTTGTCACGAAATGCGCTCGCGCGTCACCTTTCGGATAGTGACCTGAACGCACAAACAAAACGGAGCTATTTGAATATAATTATGGATTATTTGGAAGCAAAACAACATTTGTTGTTGAAGTAGAAATCCTGGGAGTGCATTCTGACGAAGAACAGCAAAGGTAATCCAATTTTTCTAATAGTAATTCTGAGTTTGGTGAGCCCCAAACTAAAGGAGTTCTGTATCTATAATTCTTAAAATAATTGTTATGTATTTTGTGAATGTTTATAGTGAGTAATTTAGTAAATTCACCGGAAGTTTGCGGTGGGTATGCTAGTTCTGAACATCACATGCTAATGTAAAAAGCTGTTTTTTGATATAAATATGAACTTGATTGAACAAAACATGCATGTATTGTATAACATAATGTCCTAGGAGTGTCATCTGATGAAGATCATCAAAGGTTAGTGCTGCATTTAGCTGTGGTTTTGGTTTTTGTGACATATATGCTTGCTTTGAAAATGGCTGTGTGATTATTTTGGGCAGGGTACTCTCCTGACATAATCTAATGTTTTGCTTTCGCTGTAAAGCCTTTTTGAAATCAGACAATGTGGTTAGATTAACGAGAGTCTTGTCTTTAAAATTGTGTAAAATAGTAATATGTTTGAGAAATTGAAGTTATAGCATTTTTGAGGTATTTGTATTTCGCGCCACGTGATTCCACTGGCTGTTGACTAGGGTGGGACGGGAAGTTAAGCACATTTTTACTCTTGAACTTATTTTGGCTTTCCATAACAAGGGGGTTGAATACTTATTGACTCAAGATATTTACGTTTTTCATTTTTAAGTCATTTGTAAAAATTTCTAAAAACATAATTCCACTTTGACGTTATGGGGTATTGTGTGTAGGCCAGTGCCCCCAAAAATATATTTATTCCGTTTTAAATTCAGGCTGTAGAGCAAAACAACCGACATAGGTGTCATTGAGAGTCTCACTTTTTAGATGGTGGGGTCATATTTGTGTGTAACCCAACCCGTTTGGACGCTACAGATAGAAGTTGGCACATCGGCGGTACCGATTTTGTGGGGGTCGTAAATTAAAACTGAGAACACCAAACATTTTGGATGCTACAGATGTTTTCGTGAGAAGAGTGATTTTCAGTATGTCTCCTGGTCTGACAAAGACCGCTCTTGCTCTGCCACTTTCCACTACAGATGTGGAAGGCCGACATTGACAGATTCGGTGGATTGAGATGGAGCCAATGCAAAAAAACAGACATCTTTAGCTTAAGGCCCTGTTATCAAATATTAATAATGAGCA